>NW_025785071.1:0-23428 GCF_021130785.1 Homalodisca vitripennis | reverse complement strand
TGGTGTGGAGGGGGGTTTTCCCAAAAAATTTGCAAAAGGGGGAAAAGAAATCTTTTTTTGTGGGGTTGAAATGTTTAATAGGAAAAATTTAGGCCAATGAATGGTGTTTGGCGTGTTTTTTTTTATTTTAATAAAAAAAATTAATCCCTTTTTTAAAGTTTATTAAAAATACGTCAAAGTTTGGGTCTGATTTAAGAGGACGGCCAGTAATTTGCCAGCTTGCCATGTTGAATTGTAGCCCCATGATAAAAGATGATAAAAAATCATCTCCTAACTTAATTCTTAGAATGTTATTTTAAATGATATTATTTTATGAGTTTGCCTTTTAATGGGACGTTCAAACGGTTTGGGTCCTCCGGAGTTAGGACAACGGGGGGACTAGTAAATACCTGCCCATGCCATGTTGATTATAGCCCACCTGTTAATAAGGATGATTAAAATCATCAACTTTTAAGACCTTATCGTTATTCGTAGAATTTTGTCTACATTATATCGATATAACTAATATGCTAAATGGTTTTTAGATTTGTATATATCATATATATCTATATATATATATATATATATATACGGGTGTTGCTGAAAAGTCCCGGGGGACGGTCTAATAACTTTTTCAACTAATTACAATATAAGAACCAAAATTTACATACAAGCTTTTGCTCATATAAAACTATTATTATTTCTATGTTATTTCACCATTGATAATCCTGCTTATGGGGGACGTCCCCGCTAGGGGTTGGTGGAAAAATTTCTTAAAATAGAAGGCTATAGGTCGAGTCGTACATCAAAATTAAAGCTCTTTTAATTAGAAAACATTTTGGGCGAAAAATTCTGGACGCGTAAAAACAGTTTGACGCACCATTATCAGAAGTGGCGGAAACTCCAAAGCATTACTAAAATACAGAATTTTTCAAATGCAAACATTTCTGGTTGTTAGAGGAAAACTTGAGATACTTAAATTCTTTTATTTTACTTCTTTTACTTCAAAATCACTTACCAAAACAGATTTATAAACCACATAGTTCAAAAAGTGTTTGCCTTCAGTTTGCTGACAATATCCCATATCGATTGTAGAACGCTAATATCGCGATTGTTTAAAGCTTGGGGACAGGAACACCCTGAGCTTCTCTTACCAATACGGTTTCACTAAACTCAGAACTCCAAATTTTGGAGGTTTTTGTTTTTAAAAACTATTTCTTTTCTCTTGACGGTCAGACGCCCAAAAAGAAAGAGTAGGTCCCTAAAGGGGACATAATCCTGGGAGAAACGGTCAGGCCATTCTATTGTTCCCCTTCTACCAATCCCACTTTATGTGGCAAAGGACATTGTTCTAAAAAATGTCATTACATGTACGCCATAATGTGGGAGGGGACTCCATTCTTCGCTGGAAAATCAAGATATATTTTCATTAAACAGATGCACTTAGCCTTCGGATAGGTCACATGGATCTAATACGGTCACCAAACCATAGCGGCATATCATTAATTAAAGTTATTTCTTTCTCTCTCGGAAAGCGCCATAGCATAAATAAGAACTAGCACTACTGAAACATTACTTGCCATAAAATTTAGGGCTTGAAGACTTCTAAGTTGACTGAGTTGATAAAACAACTGTAATCTAGTCAGCTGGCAATTTCCATTGTTGTCCTTTTTTTGGTCTTGTTTGGCTCCCAGCCTGATTATCTTTCCAGATAAAGGAAGGTAATGAACCCTTACCTGATGATAAGTGAATTTCCAGATTTTTTAAACAATTGCGATATCAGCGTTCTAACAAATCGATTGGGGATACTTGTCAGACAAAAACTGAAGGCATAAACACTGCGTTGAAACATGTGTTATAAACTGTTTTGGTTAAGTGATTTGAAGTTTAAAAGAAGTAAAAATAAAAGATGTAAAGTGTTCTCAGTTTTCTCTAACAACCTGAATGTTTTGCATTTGAAAAATTCTGTATTTTATAATCTTTGAGTGTCCGCCCCATTTCTGTAATGCGGATCAACTGTTATTACGTCAAGATTTTTCGCCCCAAAGAATGTTTTCTAATTAATAAGAGCTTTAATTTTGATATACGACTCGACCTATGCTTCTATTAAAGGAATTTTTCACCAAACCCCTAGCGGGACGTCCCCCATTAAGCAGGATATCATGTGTTGAAATACATGACAAATAATAGCTTTTAATGATGAGCAAAAGCGTTGAATTTAATTTTGGTTCTTTATATTGTAATTAGTTCAAAAAAAAGTTCAATTAGGACCAGTCCCGGGACCTTTTCAGCACCCCTGTATACATCGTTTATAGCCTACAGATTATTTCAAGAAGAATTAATCTTTATTTGTATTTCATTTTTCTGAAGATTAATCTAGAATGTTACAACCCCCAAAAAACACAGTTATGAAATTTAATTGGTATGAGGCCGTATTAATTTAATTAATTATTCTTAAAATAGATATTCTTACCGATAACAACTATTATCAAAAAATGTTAGGGCATATACAAACAAGCAATGAAGGGATTCCTTAACAATCGTTTCTCGATGGGGAAAAGTACTTCAATGGTCGTACGACAAAAGCCGAGTCTTAATCCCACTTAGTTGGCTGTCCTGGACTTAGTGTGTAGTTGTGTTACAACTCGTGATTGGGGTAGCATACCAGGGCTTGGAACAGGGTTTACTAGTGTGTGGATTGGACGCACTTGTATTAAATTCCCGACCACTCCGATTTTACCATTTACGTAGCTTTCCAATCTGCTGCCAAATCCTTATCCGATAAGCGTTTGGAGAATCGTCATGAACGACGAAAATATTTACGTCTTATCTTGCAAATAAACCTGGTATGGTATGGTTTTATTGGACAGTGAATTGGAGGACTTCAATGTCGATCCAAATTCCTTAAAGAACCAGGAATGGAAAACTTCATGAATTTTAAAAATTTTGATATTTTCTAAATATATCGTTATTTTTTAATAAACCAATATGTGATGCCGTTACTTTCTTCGTTACTATCCAAATTGATCCATGTGATTAAAATTCCATTACCATCCTCACACGTGATCGCTAGCTCAGGAAGGATGAGTTAATCTTGTAAAAAATAACGTTGATCAAGTACCGCTACAAATATGGAATTTTCCCTTCTTATAAAAGGTGTGGATAAGGTATGTTCTTATTACATAGTAAAAAGGAATGTGTAATTACATTTACTTTATACAATCACGCATATCCAGTAGTCCAATCCTTGCATGAAGCATTAACATGTTTTTTTTATGCGATAATTGAAAACCAAACTGTTTTATTTTCACAAGTCATACGTCATATTCATAGAAAGCAAGGAATAAGCTAGAGAATTTCTGCAGCTACTGTTTATGGCCAAAACCTATTCCTTTGTTTATTAATTTAATGGATAACGTGACAACGAAACCGTAAATCAGGATGAACCAAATTTCAGTACATTTCTCAAAATAATGGAATGAAACTTTGGACTTAAAAAACCAAGACCACAAGCCTTTTCAAAGCATTACAAAAGTTGGTTCTAAAAGCGCGTGTCATTTGTATTTACTTGACACAGGAAAGAAAACTTCTCTGATTGTCTTACTGCGAGGGAAAGTTTTCCTCCGTTGAGCAACTTAATTTAACATTGTAAATCACCATGCACAATTTATTGGTTTTTGATAAGCTTTCCAACCTCTATATAATATTTTCTATGTGTAAAAGGATAAATGAGCTCCAAACAGGATATATATATATTTCAGGGTGAACATCAAAAGAATTGTCACAACTTACAAAAATCCGGAATTACCAAAACATTTTTGTTTTTCACAGGCGATTAGTTGTTTTTATATATGTTTAAAATATTTTTACCAAACTATTTTTCAGTTTTTTATAACAAGTACCCAACGGTACGTATAAAGTGGTAACGTACAACAAAATAAGTTTGACGCGAACTGGTCTATTTTCATGTAGGGAAGTAATTTCCCTCCCCTTTTCGTGCAAATCACTATACTCATTTCTGGCTATGTTGGGTGATCTGTTAGTAACCAAATGTTTCTAAAATTTAGATAAATTATTCCGATGATCTTTAATTTTTATTTATCCTGTATATTTAGTTTTGACTTGTATGGATCGATGAAATATTATATATGTGTGTGTGTGTGTTTGTGTGTGTGGTGTGTGTGGTGTGTTGTGCCGTGAGTGTGGGTTTTTTTTCATTATGAATTCAGTTTGATTTTGTAAAGAGTTTTTTTTTGAAGGAGTGCTTTAATTTTGGTTATAGACGTAGGTTACAGAAGATTTGACTAGCTATTTCTTTTCCTCTTTTCATTTTTTATTTCCTTTGTAATAAAATAAATACGTTTCTTGGCGCAACCCTTCAAAACTCATCCCGTATTTTGTTCCATCCAACATATTACAAAACCTTTCATCTAAAATATCTTTAGTATTGCTGACATCTTTGTTACGTAAGTTTATTGGTAGTAATTTACGGTTAATTAAATTTTAATTACTGTGTATATATATTTGCATTATAACTTCATTTTTTACACTTTCTTCAAATTAGTTAATGTTCATCCAAACAGAGCATGTTGGTTATTTAGTTATATATTTTTAATTTAATCATAATCAAAATACATTATTTTTTTAAATCTTGTACTTTATATTAAGAATGTTATGATTTGCCAGTCGATTGAAGATAGACTTTGTTCTCACCATAAAGACTTGTTCCCAGTGTCAAAAGTTATCATGTTAAAGTGAGATAAATAAACTTTAAACTTAAAAATACTGTAAGTAAAGTGCTCACAGCTTGTCTATACAACTATCAGCGCTATCCATTATTTTAGTTTACAAATTACAGTTTACATTTAAAAATACTTCGTTAGAATTAAATAGAAATTCTTTTCTCTTTTAATAATACGTTTTAAAGTAATGTAATTACACTCCTTCTCTAATTAAAATATTTGTATTATCATGAAAAGTACAATATATACTGAAAGTTATTTCTCTTTCAAAATAGTTTCAAACAAATTGACAAATTATTCAACTTTTTTTTGTCATCAAGTAAATTAATACACATCGTAAGCAGTTTTTATTAACAATAGTTGTAAATTAATTTCCGGGGCTGACGGTTACCACACTTACGGCTGGAGGCATTATAGTTTAGCCCGATCTAAGAATTGTGATGTCTATGATAAGATTAAAAATTTTTGATCGAGATACTTGTTGTCCTTGGCTTTTGTATTTCAGTATAATAGTTTCAAGTATTAAAAACATTGGTTTGAGCAGGATATAAAAGAATTTTAACATTGTGTATATTTTTCTAATATATAGTAGTTAGTACTTTTGGACGCACTTGTGATTTTTATTTTACGGGAGTACTACAATATGCAAAAAACGCAAGTTTTTTAGTTTAAAGATAAACTTCGTAAATTTTTTGTCTGTATTGTACATTATGTACTTTTTATATTACCTTTTTTGTGTTTTTTTGAAATCTCTATATTGTTTGAGCCATTTCTTTCATCGAAACATTAAAACATACGGAAGCTTTTGCCCGAGATTTTTCTCTTCAAATACCATAATACAGAGTTGACCTCAACATTACGGCTAATCCTAAATATTAAACCAGCCTGAGTAATATGTTTGATAGTAAAGTTAACTTCGTAGACATCTCTTGTATTAGGGGACTATTCATTTCTTTTTGGACTTGCAAAGGTCCTAAATACTTATTCGCGAAGAAAAACAGTCTTCACAATTGAGAAAACTGTTCCCCTTATTACAAACTATTAATAATTACTAATATTCATACCGAAGCATAAATGGTCGTTGAAAACAAGTGTTACACCAAACTATATTTAGGTGATACAAAACAGTTAGGTTTATAAACAGGATACATATAAGCAGAGACAACGTTCTTTAAACACCTAGGGGATCATATAGGGATATACAAAATGGAATTTATTGACAGATGAGAAGAATATATTGAACACAGCTCGCATTAGGCGATTACTTATACTGTAATATCCCGAAGAGGAGGAGGTTATATAGGCCTTCATCTAAACTTTCATCTGAACTTTTAGATGGAACTATTACCTTTTTTGCAATATCTTCATATTAGCTTTCATATTTAACTTACATTTTGGCCTTTACATTACACACACTTAAAGGATGTCCTCTTCAAAAAGTAAATTCTTACCAGTTTCTGTATGAGTATATTTTTAAGAGCATATACACACTTTATGTTACATACTGACAGATGATACATTGGGAATGAATATCGTCTTCTTGACTTTATGTACTTGTAAAGCCATAGAAATAAACTCTATCGCTAAGCTTAATTCTGGAAAACACTTCCATTTGCTAAAATTTCCAGTGCCACAAATAATGGTTTTCAAATTAAACTGAGCAATACTTCTCTTTAACCAGACTCCACAGCAACCGCTCTGATGATCTGGGCTAAAACTGTCCTTGACTTCGAATGTTAGACTACGATTGTTAACCACGATATCAATGATACCATAAATATCACTTGAAACACGAATTTATTAACTATTAATTTTTGTATTCACTATCAAGAATGTCGCAACTAGTTCTTTGCATTGTTTCTTCAAATATTATTATTACTTCCCTTAGTTTAAAATAAAGTGTTAGCAATGGAGCTTACATTAAGATATATAGTGTTAATATTGATTCAGCAAAATTATAAAACATTTAATTAAATTTCTGTTTTATCTTTAATGCTGATATCATTAAATAATAATAACGACCACTATAAATATTTAAATTACAGCACGCTGTCTCTTTCTACTGATCCAAGATTACAGATTCCACATCAACGCACACGTCGTATACGTCAATTTTAAAGAAACAACGGAAATTAATATTCCCTTCATTTAATATTTGGTGAGATAAAATATAGCTCAAATTACTACTCTGCCTATCTTCCTTCAAACTGTTTAGAAAAGAAATTAAGATCTGTCAGGACAGTTTAATAATTCGTGCAATCTCACTTAATTAATCAGGTATATTGTACTCTATAGTAGATTCCGTATAAAAAATAACACCCATGGTTTTTGGTTTGATTTCCCCAGCGATACAATGTATAATGAGTTATATTTTCTCTGAATCATTACGTTAACCCTAATAGTCACTACAATAACTCTCATATCTATATACATATTATATTGTATCTGTCCACTAGGGTTGTGTATGAAAATTTCCACAAAATCATCCACTTGATTTTGTATATATATATATATATATTATATTATATTAGTTCAAATCAGAGTACTTGTGAATCAACACTGATATACAGTGACTAACTTACAGGCATAATAATCCATAGCAAATTTATTTACACAGTTCCCACTTTGGGTATTTAAAATAAGTCAAATATAAAAGTTTAGACAATTATTACTGGTGTTATAAGTTATTGTTCTAAGTGCGTATTTTCTTATTAATTTAAATTTATTATTTTAATAAAGTATTGTTTTAAACATAAAAAACAAACCCAAAATATATTAATCGAGGGGCTGGAAAAATTTCTTAATTACCTTTCTGACCGTGTGTAGATCTTGAAAAGTAACTGACCATTAGACTTGAAGTTTAGCATAGAGGGCCTAATTTCTTTATTGGGGGGGAATAATGATTTATATGGAATATCTGTAAATATGAACGTGATAAAATACTTTCATAAATTAAGTTTTAGAATAAGATGAGTACCTTAATAATTTCAAATTTGACGTGTTAAAAAAGAAGGATAGTGGAAAGTTAATTTAATAGTGGGATCAAAGTTGAAATTTCAGACCACCCTTACATCCACTATATGTAATCTTTTCGGTTCATGCGGAACATTATAATTCGACCACTGCTCTATGATAACCTGTTATTTAAAGAATGTGAATGTATCATTTGCCAAGATATATTGAGAAATATTTCGTCTGTAGTCTTTCTTATGTCAATTAAACTGTAATTCTTTGTAGATATAGAATACTTTTATGGAGGTGTATGTCCAAGTATGAGATTTGGAAGTTTTTTATAAGTGATTGAATAAAAAGTTTCTACACAGTACAATTATGTTTGTATTCACTGTGACAGTCAGGGTACATGTGTATGTTAAAGGTTAAATTCTCTTATGAGTGTACTGAGACTGATTACAAATTTTATTGCACTCTGTTATTTTCTCGTTTCTCTTATGGTTACTCATAAAACCGCTGTCAGAAAATATTCAATAAATTTTTAGCTACATTCTTAGGGAGAGATATGCAATCATTATTAAACATAGTGATGATCACACATATTATAACTTTCTTGCACTATATAAAAGTCTTTAGGCCTGGTTCTTTTTCAGAGATATCGTAATGGACAAACTGGACATTAATAAAAAATATTTGTCATCCCCTCGAATGGACATGGTTTCTCTAAAGCTCAGCCAATTTACCATTTACAAGATTATCCTCTTGGGCAAAAGGGATACTTTTGGGATACGGAATTCACTGTAAGCCCTCAAGACCACTCAGAGGGTTGACTACTCTTCCTGGTTTAAACAGGGTGCCTCTTAAAATAGATCCTGCCTTACCTGTATTTGATTCTAGCCCGATGCTTTGCCAACACATAAGCCAGAGTATGAATTTTATTTTTCCCAAGCTAAAATACCCGATAGTAGTTGGATTTGTCATGCCTTTTTCCGATTAATTGTCAAAGTTAAATATCATATAACTCGGTGGCTAGAACTGAAAACCAGCCTAGGGTAAATTTGCTAATTGAGGTAAGAATATCTGGTTTAATCCACAGGAAAGGGAAGAAGTATCGAACATTAAAATCTTGTACTTTAGGAATCATTGGGCGAGAAGGCTTCAGAAAATGTGTTTAACATGTTTTTTTGTGTTTCTATTGGTTTCACGCAAGCAAGTTGGGGTATTATATACGTCACCGTTCTAGCCCACGACTTCTCTATGGGTTAGCGAAATTATTTTCATCACTCCGTAGTCTTTATTTACTAAAGAAAGTATTTAACATTACTAATTTTGACAAATGGACGAAAAAGCAGTTTTTAGAAACACAAATTTTTGTTAACCGATTGCCTTAGGGAAGAGCCAAAAAATAATTCAATGTCCTAATTAAAATCTATGATATTTATACAGCATAATACCTTTGTAATAAAATTGTAAGTAATAACTTTAGGAATACCCTCACAAGAGTTAATTATTCATAAAATAACAAAGGAACGACCTCTACTGGCTTCGCTGCAATTGTCGCTAGCAATCGTATTCTACTCTAAAGCTTTTTTTTTCCGAGGGAAGTAGAGCTGCCTGAATATTAAATTTACAAGAACTGACCAATTCATTAGTTTCGGTTTCGCTTCGTTTACTGCCTTGTGTTCAATGGAATTTAGCCAAGATACTCTTTTTACAGATCTCGTTTTACTTATTTTTTAGGTTCATTTAGTATAAAACATTGGTTTATATACTAAGTGATCCTCTTTGTATTTTTTCTCATTTTAGAACATTACGAAATGTTTTGTTTTAACTTCACCGTACATGACGCCCAGAGCCCAATACCTCTCTTATTCATATATTCTATAACTTACATATAATTAAATGTTAAATGATCCAAAATCTTTGATTATGATTTTGAAAAAACCATATATGAAATAATTTTCAAATCTCAAAAATGAACTTTTAAACTATCGCTTGGTTTAGGTTTGTTGAGCAGCTGGATCAACCTTATTCTTTAAACATTATTTATTTTATTAAAGTTTAAAAAAAAATCTAAAAATGTTTTTCAAGACATTCGATCGTATCTAGAAATGGAAATTCACAACGTAACTGGAATGTAACGTTAAAATTTAATACGAAGAATTTACTTACAATACAAAGAATTACCTTGGACTGCGTGCATTCAGCCAGCTAAGTACGCAATTCCGTTTCCATTATGATGAGCGTTCCAAACAGTAAAAATAGACACTACTCGGTTATGTTATGAAGCTACAGCAAAAATGTTAAAGTGTTTTGGAAATGCCTATAAACATTTCCTAAATCTTTATGTTATTAATAGTATCTTTTGTATCCTAATGCACATCCATGGAATAAAAACTAAAATTAATATTGCAGCTGTTTTCATAATCAACCTACTTCTTCAATTTGGGCTGGAGAAGAACTACGTAAAAAAACTTTTGCATTGTGTGGCAATTAATGGTTCTTGTTATTATAAAGTTGTGACCAAAATGTTATGAAACACTTTAAACTTACAAAAAAAAATTACAAAATTTGGGCGCAAGAAACTGGACATTTTTACTTTATAGACACTGAATATTGAAGTCATCAAATAAATTTATATGCTATAAATTTTCTTACAAGAGATCGTGATTATTCAACTGAAGCGTGTATTTGAGACAAATATTATCTAATGCAAGGTAAAGTAGACGTGTTTTTGTTTTTCCCCTAACTTTACATTCCTCGGTGTAATTCTTGGACTAAGTCAAGTTTGCTACGGACCCATAATCGGCTTTCTAACCTGGATTTAAATCTTGTATATAATTAAATGTTCAGAAGTAGTTCATTGGGGGCTATATAATATTAATTTGTTATTTTAACAAATAGTATACATAATAATAATGTTATGTGTCACTTTTGTTTGATAAATGTGTGATACATTATAAATACTATATACTTTTTTTGATTACTTTTTTTTTACTATATATACTTTTTATTACTACATATATATTTATTGTAAGAAAAGAACTACAAAATGTACTTAATTTCTATCAATCCAAGATTTTTAATGGTTTTATTTAATTTGTTCTATGTCTAGTCCAATGAAATTGTGACTTGTTCTCTGGGACTTGGATACTCTCTGCAGTCTCACAAACTCCTAGACTATCACTGCAAGCAACTGTGGATATTGTTTGAAGATTACAGTTAACTATATTATACAAAGTTTCAAACACTGCATCTTCCATTGTTGCCTCATACTTATTTAATAATTACTGAGTTTTATTTTATATTCTAGGACGTTTTATCATTACAGATATTTTCAGAAGAATAGGAGTAATGTAACAAAATACGGTTCTTGTTCACATTCAAGAACGAATTATCATTATCAGTTACCTGCTAAGAAATAAGCAATTTTACAATTTTAAGAACAATACCGCTATTCCATAGTACTTTTTGAAAAAAAAAAACAAAAACTGGCATTAAAAGTTAAAACTACAATGTCTTTAAAGAATAAAAGGATTTCGGACACTTGCCACTTGTTATAGGTTCTTAAGATAAGGTGGACTCCAAACAATTTTCTTGGGTATGGTTTAACTCTTTTTTCTTTCCCTTCTTTCCTTCTTTTGTTCTTTATTTTTGTATGTACTAATACTTCCCCATCTGACGAAGGAGGATGGATTCCAATTCTCGAAACGTTGTGTGTATCCTGTCCATCCTTCCCATTTTCAATAACAAAACTTTAAACGAATTAGATGGATTGATGTCAATTAATTTTTTCAAGATATGCAATTGTCTTAAATTTCATATATATTACATAAACACATTAAAATATCTTTTAAAAAAAAAATCAACCTAGCATTAAAAAATGTACTATCACATGCGTGTAGCGTCAAAGCCAAACACAATTTGCTACATTTTATACTCTATTTTACACTTCAAAACAACAAGTAGGGAATTATTCTTAATCCTGAAAAACGTTTTGAAATAGTTTTAATATTGATTGAAATAAATTACACCAAAATTTGTTATTTACTCTTAAGCCTACGTACTATGTATGCATAGATTTATACTGAAAAAAACAATCCGAAATACTTACAACCAACAGTAATAATACTGGATACGTTTAACGATTTCCAACAATTAAAATAATATTATTGTAGTTCTCACTCAAAAAGGTCCAAAAAACATACATAGATTTTTTTAATTTGATATATTCTTCAAATTAAAATTACTTAAATATCTATAACATGATGACCAATCTACCATTTAAATGTTTAGAGGTTGTACGCAAATTTTATAACTCAAATGATCATTTTATAAAGCGTTCTCTTTAATGTAGATTCGCGGATTATTTGCTGCCTTCAAATTTCATGTTTGTGCATCACTGTATTTAATAAAAAACAGGGGTTCTATTTAATTCATTAATTTGCCCTATTACTTCAACATTTGTTAAACCAGTAGAAATCACTTTGGAAAACAAATTGCACCATTATTGTTTCTGGTCTTTAATACAGGTTTTGAAAATGTATCATAGGTTCATAGTTTTAAATTGGAATATGTTGAGATTAGAACCCGCGATTTTCAGTTGCGGTACATATTTGTTCATTAAATTATCATTATTTTAAACGGATCTCCCATGGTATATTTATTTTATATAGGCTAGCATTTTGTTTGTATGGTATAGACTCCTAACTGTTCTCATTCCTTTAATACGTCGACGGTTATATTAGCTATATCACCTTATGTTCACAGACTCTTCAGTCACTCCTTTTACAGCTCTCTCTATTGGTTTTTTAACTGAAAAAACTTTGCAGAGAAATTAATAGAACAAAAATTACTTAAACTTAGGTTGATACCACTAGTAAACAAAAGAAGTCTTACATTGTTGTTTTTTAAAAACAAAATAATTTGTATTCCCTCGGGGAGTTTTGTTATTTTGTCTATAAAAGTTTAAACGAGATTGATATCAGGGCAGAAAACTCGCTCCTTGCCTGGATTCAAGCGAGTTATAAAAATTACTAGGGTGAAAATTGCAGGTCAAAATTTTACCATAATGTGTCAATGTGATTAAGTATGACGCGTAACATAATTGTTTATGATTCTTTATCAAATGTTTGGTGTTTTTGACTCCTCCGGTATTATAAGGCATAAAAAATGTCCTGCACAAGAAATTCCATCCTACCTACCTCAAATGTATTCCACGGATGTTTTGAGAAAGTTAATACTCAAATACAAAACTTAGGACTCTTACCTCGGTTAATGTTTCTTCTGTTTAAAGACACAAAACTTACGTTTTACGTGCTATCTAGAAGGGGATGGGTAACCTCGCCTCTTTAAAGTGATGGTTTTTCCATTCTGATAAGTTTTCAGGGCTCATGTCGCGAATTGCATGTGGTGTGTGCAAACAAGGCGCTTTAAAGGCTATTCCTATTTCACGAATACTTATACTAACTAAAAGTTGTGTGCCGGTGGCCGGAGAGCGGGTCTTATAGTCGTTGGATTTTGTAAATCTGAGTTAGAAGGTTTCGAATGCCTGTCCGGTGACCGGTTGGCAACGTTTTATCAGTACCATGGTTTTCTTGTACTGAAACCGGACTTTCAACTCCTCTTATTCTGTTTTTGATAAGATGTCCTAGAACAGGGCCAATAAAGGCTCATGAAGAAGGGGCAGAATAAAGGTTTTAAAAAAAAGGCGAATCAGATTCCTTCCTTATAAAATTTTATATTACTATAATATATATATTATTATTATAAACCTTATTATATATACATATGGTTTTTTGAACTCTCCGGTTAATAGGCACTACAAAATGTCCTGCACAGAAGTTCCTCCTAGTACCATATGTATTCCACGGATTGTTGAGAAAGTTATCTATCTATCTATAATATATATATATATATATATATCTAATATATATATAACCTGTATATATTATTTAATATAATTAATAAATTGAATATAATAATGTAAAATAAACCTGGTAGTCTTAAGCAAACTCTGCACATGCAAAAACCATTTATCTTGAATCGTGAAAAACATCATGTTTATTAGTAATTGTTTTATTAGTTTGATAACTTGTGATAATGTATTCCTGTATTTCTTGTATACATTCATATAAGTATTATTATAATAATCGTTTTTATATTATATATCATATATAATTAACTTAGATGGAGTATATTCATTCTAAATAAATTTTGTTACAACAGAAATTTTATTGTTAAAAATTGACGGCTACTTTTTAAAATCAGTTATTGTTACATGTGTTTATTATCGTGGTTTTATTCCACAAAACATCACAATTTATTGGTGAGTATTGCAGGGTCTTGAAGCATATTAAACATTTTTCTGTATGGGTCATCATGTTTATTTTGTATGCACCTAGCCCTTGGTATTCCGGGAAGGTAGATTCACTTTACAATGTATTTACCCCAAAAACCATAATAAGCAATTTATCTTTCTATATATCATTATAGCCATAGTATAAATTAACATTATAGGGTGTTTGTTTCAAAAATCGCCGGCGTGGAATGGTACAGCAGTATTAAATATTAATGTAAACTATGCTCTCGATTTATGCTTTACAGTTGCCTGGTTAAAATAAAATAAAGATAAATTGCTACATTAAAGTACACAACTTAATCGTTAACAATTTGAAGAGTTAACGTTACCAGAAATAATATTAAAAAAATGTAAGTTATTGTTTAGTAAAACAGAATGCTACTGTTTTAAAGTGTGTAATTTTATAATTTATCGAACAATATTCTTCTCAAATTTAAAAAACAAAGTAAATAACATTTATAATTTTAATGATGAATGTGTCACTTAGTTAAAATCCATTAAAATTGTATTAACTTTCCTACTAACTTGTTGATAATGTTGGATGTCATATATCTAATTCCTATTGTAATTGTTACTTGTGAATTATGTATTAATTTTTAGCATGAATGAGTTGAACCACATGTACTTATCCCTGCTCGTCGGTGGTTACGTCACGGAAAACCGTGTTGATTAAGACGTGTCGACTGGAAGTAAACAGGCTTCGAAAACTTACATTACAAAGTTTCGGTACAACATATCTTTTACCCAACTTTGTAACTCCAACGGAGACGACTTAGATTGAACCTGCTAGCGAAACACTATTTATTAATAGAAGTTGTTTTATTAAAAATTTACCTGTAATAGAGGAGTTAAAAAAAAAAAAAACAAAAAAAAAATAGTAGATATTTTAAAATTTTTTACCATTAAATTTATTACATAATTAACGTTACGGTTTCATGGATAGGAAACTACTGATTTTTATCGTCGTATTGTAAACAAGTAACTACTGTCATGTTTGGTAAGTGCTACTGGTTTTGTGTTTTATGTCCAGTTTAAGGGATATTTCGTGAAAAAAGAAGGGGTTTTTATGGTTTATATATTGATATGTATAAAAACGATTTTCCTTGGTCGAAAAATATGTACTGGGAAAAAAACTAAAACCTAATTAATTTTTTTAACGTTTTTTTTTACTTAATGCTGATTTAGAGTAATTTTTCAAAACATATATTATCGCAAAAGAGTAAATTAATTGATGTTTATATTTTTTATTAATTTATCTTAACGACTTTATACCAGTCAAGTTCACAAATCTAGGAAGAATTCATTAATATAAACCTTAAAGTTTTCATATAGTTTTATTATATCATACGCACACACTATATATACTATATATATATATTTCAAACTATATATATATATATCATATATATGTTATTTATTCTCTATATTAATATATATGACATAGTTTATAAGAAAAAACATAATTGTTATAAAACCAGGCAAACAAATTGCCAATTTTTTTTTATCCCCGCACAATAGTTAACATACATTTATCTTTATGTATAATTAAAGAGAAACATTTTCTTTTATTACATTTATGTTATTTGACGTATTAGTTTAATTTGTAAAAATAAGAAAGGCCAATTCACGAATTAAATTGTTTTGGGTTATGCCACGGAAAAATATAAGTATTTACACAGAGTAACCAAAAACTAAGCACTGCGTGTACTGTTAAAGTTTCTGGGTTCTATTCAGGGTAAAAATGTTTGTTTATCTCAGTTCCTTCATGCTCGTGCATATTCATACTAATATTAAATTAATGGAATACAGCATTACATTTTATATTTAAATATCAGAGCTACGCAATCCTTTGAATAAATTGAGAAATGATCAATATGTATCTTGAATAGGTTTACAAGAAAATTTAGTAAAGGAGATATTTTTAAACAAAATGAAAACAACAATATATTTTTTTTTTGTATTGTGCCTCATTTATGTTAAAATATTGAGGGATGGAGTCCACAGCGAAACCTTTAACAACTTATTAACCAGGTTCTTTATTTTGTAGACAGCCAAAATAAAATCGGTTATAGAATCATATACCAAATAAACAGTAATCTGCATCTTCACTGTTGCTTATTAGAGACTTTTAGTTAAAATCTTTAGTTTTTTGGAGATCATTCCAAAGTTAAACGTTTTTAATAATTACCACTTATTCTTGAAGTCCGATTTAAATAATATTTATTTCAGCGTTTTTTTATTCAAGAACGAGGCTTTGTTAGTCCAAACATATTTCTACAAGTTTTGGATTTTATTCATTTATTTAATTGTACAAAATTATATAATTTTTCCTTAAAAGCTAAACAGGACAGATAACATGGGTAAAGCCAATTAGTACTAGGACTATACCTTTTATACAAAACATTTTTTTAACCTACTTTGTAACACGAAATGGTAAAGTTTTCGTTAAATGGTTAAATTTGGTTGGACACCATGTATATATTTTTAATCATAATATTTAATTTAATTTTTTTTTCTTTCTAAAATAAGCTTCGTTGTAAAATTGAACTTATTTTGTTTTGTAACTTTTTTTAATGAAATTAAATTAAATTGTTTTCCTAAAATTTGCAACTGCGGGGGCTGCCCACACCCCCCCCATATGTTTGGTTTTTTTTTTTATTGTAAATTTGTTCGAGATTATGCTGTCTGTCTTGAATTTAATTAATTTATAATTATTTTTATAAAATAATATAGTTGTCCGTTGACTTAAATAAATTAAATAACTTAGTATAATTATACTAGTTTTTTTATAACAATTTTAAAATAATAAACACATTATAAATCTTGCTGTTACGTAAAAATAATAATCCCATATCGGTTTAAGATATAATATGAAAATCAGGTTATTGGCAGAAAAAAGCTTGAAAAATTTTTAATATTCATAAAATTTTTCCAGGACTTGGTTTATAAATAGAATGTGTTATGTGGCGTGTGTGGTTCCAAGGTTCTGACATGTTTGTGAATGGTTTACAGTTGCAATCACACCAACCTCACCGTCCCTGTCTTGTACGACATTATAACAAGTAGTTTTGTTCCAAGCCAACGTGGAACAAACACCACAACAGCAAAACTGTATTTATATAAATGCCGAGGCAAAGGATTTTCCAGGATATTTGCCATCGTTCAGTGAATACAAATATCAGATTTAAGTACTAACAATTTCGAGATCTCCATATCCTGATCTCTTCTTTTGGTAAATAACTAAACTAAACACATAATTTACAAACAAGGATCTTAAAATAAAACAAAATTCATACCAACATAAACGTTTGATAAGCGTACCCCAGTCAGGCATATGCACGCACTCACTCTCACCACCAGCACGTTTAAAAAAACGTCTCAACTTCACTAACTCTAACAACAAATGCACTTAAAAATAAAATAAAAAAAACTAAACACAACACTATAATTATTAAAAACTGGGACCTACAGACAGAATACAGGTAACCCAATATGTTCTGCATGTCGCCGGAATTCAACCATCTGATACTGTCCAGTCAGGTCAATAACATAAACGGCCGATCGTCACTGCAGAAAGAAACAAGAGAAATTTGCGACAAAAAAAGAAGGGCCACCACTCATATTTCCTTCCTTCGGAGTATGTAATAAAAAATATGCTTTTTCGTTTAGTAATTGTGTTATACATAAGCTGCTTATGCACAGTGGACATCCTCCTATTTGGTCTATAAATGAAAATGCGCATATATAGGGTACTTTAAATTTTTTGACAATTGTAGTTTAGTGAAGCAATGCAATACGTTACTAGTACTTGCGGTGGCTGTTCTCCACCAACTTTGTACAGATATGAATTTAAAATTAGTTGGGCTTCGATTATCAAACGGATGATCTTATAACGAACGATTGTAACTGGTCCTCATGCAGCAGGGAAGAGAGACGTGGACAGCTTGGAATCTAGGGACTAATTTTCAATGGTAAAAGGTGATAAGTAATGCTGGTAGTAAATACGGGAAACCAGTGGGAACTGTTTGTAATAAATGTTGCAGGAAAATACACAATCAAGTTATAACACCTGCTGAGAAAACATGCTATATAGGAGAGAAAAAAAAACATCTAAAATATCAAGTATGGTATCAATCTGAAATAATAGGACCACCCATTATTAGTAAATACCAACCCCAGTTAACTACAGTTCCTTACGGGCGCCATTGGTCCTTGCTGAACCGTCCTGGGATACCATAAGAATATTGTCCTTTACTAAAAGACATTACCAATCGAATTCATGTGATAAGTGATTAACACTTAGAAAATATAAGAACTATTTAAAAAAAATGTCAGATTCACATAATGGTGGTGGCTATTTCATGTCAGGGGCATGAATAAAATGTTGGAGGAATGTTATAATAAATAAATATTGTATATATATATATATATATTGTTTTCTTATCCAATGTTATAAGCAAAAAAAAATAACAAAACACAATTAAAAAAAATCCAATATTTATTTGTAAAACAATTACAGGTTTTGTAATTTCCAATAATTCCTTCCTCGTGGTTAGCCATTTATTCTGAATATGTACTCTGTTTACGCTATATTAAAAGCTAAATAATGCAATTTTTCTAAAAATTAATAAATAGTGTAACTAGTTTTTAAATTACTTTATTCGTTTATTATTCCGAAGAAAAAAAATATATATACGGGTGTGTGGTATATCAATGCCGCTAAAATGTTTTATGGTGTAAATGGTTCATTATAATTTAAAGCGCAATAATAAAATTTTCAAGCGCGAGTCTCCAATCCACTTTATCACAAAACACACATTTCACAATTTTAATACATTGAAAAGCAGTTTAGTTTTTTTATCTCCCTTAAACAAATGAAACTACTTACCAACAAGCAAATAACCTCTTTTTATTGCCTTGGTCACCACTGAATATCTTTATCTAGTGCCCCAAGGATGATAAATGATGTGCTCCAGGAGGGTCCGTCCGGATCTACACAGTTTTCATTTTCAGTTTTACCTTTTGCCTTGATATAAAAGGCTTTATCCTTAATGTGTCGGCCGAGTTGTGCAGGAATTTAAATACATATTAATATACGAATTATAAAGTTTAAAATCGTTTACTTTCAGGTCTTAGTTTTAATCTTTAAATTTAATCTCTTCAGTTAAATGTATAGTAGGGAATTGTTTTAAATCGATTAAGATTACCGAATGTTCATGATTTATTTACTGGATTAAAAAATATCACTAACTTTTCTTCTTCTTTAGAGGCAAGGAGCAAAATATATGTTGTAGATAAACTGTTTATAGTGGAGTAATCTTAGTTCACCTTAAATATAACTTTCACTGTGGACATAGTTACCTGTGTATTTAATCTTCTCCTGAGTTCCCAAGAAAAATACATCAAAAATATTACAAGAGACATATTTATTTGTTCAATAGTTTTAGGATCCAAGATGTAAATTAATCACCTAACAAAATAATTCAACTTCTATAATACTTTAAAAAAAAATCAAAAATGAGAATACCTTGATTACAAGTATCTAAATTAATTTTAAATTGTGTTTGTCTAACGTATTTTCAAGGAGTTTTAAAAATTTAGAGTTTTATATTCATTTTTATTTTGGGACAGTATTATTTTTCAAATTGAAATACTGCTTTGAATTGTTTTAAATTATTATTTGAATTTTCAGCATAACCAAAAGTGAATTGGATTTATAAAAAGCCAGATGGAATAAGGCAAGTATACCCGGGTGATTTTATACTATCTATTCAGGTATACGACTGTTAATGTAAAGCAAATCTATTTAGAATACAATAGCTTGATTATAGTGGATTATAATAGCTCCTTGTTTTATATGGAAATTTTTAACAAACATTATATACAGTTTTAATAAAAAACAGTTTAAGAAACTTGTTATCATGTTAAAAGTTATCTCATTTGAAAGAAGCAAATTTAGCACAGCAATAATATATTACCTTGTAGTAATATTAACTAAATCAATATTAAATAACGCATTTGGGTAATATGTTCGTAAGAGAAAGTGAGGAGTACCGTAGTAACGCACAAAACGCTCGTTTGAGGGTTAAGTTGCGTGGCAGGATAGGCCGCCCCAAGGGGGAAAAGATTAAAAAAAGTCAAGATATTAATATTTATGTCAACAATTTAACCGCAAACGGCCGAGTATGACGAATGTTTGTCGATGTTCATTCTATAGAGTATCGGCTGGGCTCTTTAAACAAACATTTATAAATGAAGTTGGACTAGGGCCCTATGGCGCTGGTAATGGAGGTAAACATTTTTTTACATATCGCCCGGCTTATTCTAAATATCAATGAAATTGTTCCCTCTGTATTTGCATATAGTACAAAATAAGATGTGGTTCACATACTCAGCGCTTGTTGGGTAACCATAGCATTTAGTTTTCGCAATTAGATCCAACTAGTTCCGCACCTTTTAAATGTGTGAGCCTATAATACGTTATAAATGAAAGTAATAATCACTTTATAAATTCCATGTCAGTGCATTTCCCTTTCTTAGAAAATAAAAATAATAACAATAAGCAATAAAATATTATTTGAAAATAAATCAAAGATACAAATTGAATACGTTAGAAAGCAGTAATAGATCAAAACTACACGATTCGATTTGTTTTCGAATGTGGATTTGAAATTCCAGAACATGATAAATCTTCACAACCTAATTAGGAATGCTTCATTTTTTTATAAAGAACTTTCTGTTTTCTACACTGTTATCACCGTAAGCGAGGTGTTTCATAATCTTAAAATGTAATCCTCAAAGTTCCCGAAATTAGAATTAAACTTTTCGTGAATGTACCGGCTCCCCCTCTTCATGGAGCTTTTCAAAACATTTTCTTTAAAATATTCAAATCAAACTTTGGCAAGCCTATATTTCTCTGTAAAATTCCCATCCTTTCCTGATACTTTTAGTTAATTTAATGTAAATTAAAGTTCTATATTTAGAGAAGCCGTTACCAGTTAAATACCAAAACAAGAAGTAGTACGCAATAACACTTTCTTTGTCACCACGTAACAGTGTTTCGCCGAGGTTGCAAAAATGCAAAAATTTGTAGCCTCTTGTTCATCTCTTGAGATTATGTTTATAATACACAAGAAAAATCAATTACAAAAAAAGATATTGTTGACACTAAGAAAAATATATAATGAGACCAGTCAGATTTCCAAGTGGTGGCATTCGCACCTAATCATAAGATTTATGTTCTTCTGTATTAGAAATTAAAGTAGGTTGCAAATGTTATGTTAAGTCATTTAAAAAAAAAACAAACGTATAAATCTTTGTATAATGAATTGTTTTTGCGTTTTGTAATGAGTTTTTTAGATTACGTTAAAATCATTTTATGTATTGGTTAGTAAATAAAAATCATCATGAGACGTTAAATGCTATATTTTTGTACAGTCTTATTGTATGATGCTAGGTCACGGCCTTACAAAACCACTCTATATGTTTCTTTTGTCAGTTCACAAACATAAAATAATGATTTATAGTATTAGTTTACATTAGACTGGTGTGACTTAATTAGTTTTTGAAATTTAATGTTATTAAAATTTACATGTTTTTGATGTTTATTTAAAGAAAATGGAAAACTTAGGCGTATTAGATTTTGACATTAATTACATCAAGATATGTGTGTTCTGGGTGACCAAAAAACTAATTGAATAGTTGTTCGTGGGACCTTATAAGTTGGTTACTAGGACATTTGTATTTTACAAAGTTATTAAAATGTTAGAGAATGGCTGGATAGTATAAACTAGTTAATAGAGGTCAGACTGGTCTATATTTTTTTAGACGCTAAACTAATGTGTAAGTTGGATTGCCAATTATTGATTTAGATTTGGACTGCGATATTATATCAATATATTTTGACAAAACTTTTTTAAGGAATAATAAAATCTCAAAATTTAAGGGTAGCTTGAGTACAATACAAATTTCAGTCTAAAAAAATATGATTGAATAAATGAATAAATACAGAGATTATATTTCCATCAGCATCATACAACAGAAAATTGCAAATACAAAACCTGGGGAAAATTGACGTGGCTTACGTAGGCCAAGTAGTGTGGGCCAGTTGTTTATAAGGCATAGAATAAAAAATACGAGTACAATAATGTTTATTTTTCAGTCTAGCACATACAAGTTTTAATATGTCAAGAAAAGGACACTTTCTGCAATGTTTAATGATTTTTCGCAACACTGTTTGAACCTAGGCACTACTCTTAAATATATGTAAATAAACTGTAATTCAAGGATACTTCATAACACCTATGCGTTGAACTAGGTTTATTCAGCACGTCTCAATGTGGCGCGCTCATCGATTAAACATTAAGATTTATTGAATATATTGTATTGGCATAATGGAATATAATTAAACTTGATTTATGTTTTAATTAACTAATGTATATGGGTTCAAAATACTTCTCGCTCTCATCGGTGTTTAGAGTCATTAACCCGCTCCACCACACACAAACCCCTTCTCTTCCCCCCAGCCCAGTGAACAAAATTCCCACGTAAGTCTAATGCTCTGTCTTATATAATTAAGGGACCTTGATTAAAAAAAAAATAAATTTAGGTGCAAGGGTATACTATAGGAAATGGTCTAAAAATGGATTTGCGCTTTACATTAATGTGTGTACGGTTTTCATAAAAAGTTAAAGTAAGAAAAAGTTAAAGACATGTCGTATTTTACCAGGGCGGAAGTTAGGGCTAAGAAGCCCTCTCTACACACTTAACCTGGGGACTCAACGGCTTAAAGGTGACTTCCGAACCACCCACCAATGGCCGGGCAGGCGGACTGCGGGCCGCTTTGCAAGGACAGGATTCGACTCTCAGCGGTCACCTGTCCTCAAGCAGAGCAGCCACGCTCGGCGTTTGCTTGATTCTGAGTTATCTTGCGATAACCGCCGTACCCACTTTACCACTGCGCCATTGGCATATAGTCTATATTACCCTGCAGAGAACACAGCTCTTGGAAAACTTTATGGATATTTATTGTAAATATCTTCTTACCTTAGACGTTCATTTGATTTATTACTAGTCTCTGATATATATTGATTTTTAAAAATGTAACATAGCTTCACTTAATGCTGTTACAAAAGAGTAATAATTTACTGTATATAATACCGGAAATATACACATTAAAGCACCATCTGTTCGGATTTTTAGAGGGGGAGATTCAGGAGCACATTTGAAGTACAAATGTGTGATTTTCGCGAGATGGTAGACAAGGAGGACATTCATCTCAATCTACGGATACGTCTCTCTCAACTGGTAAAATTTCCTTTCATACTGTGAAACCTAAACTATGTATATTAATAAAATATATATTAATTCAGTTGGTCAGCAATCAAAATAATCC
>NW_025785070.1:0-19984 GCF_021130785.1 Homalodisca vitripennis | reverse complement strand
GTACTGACAGCTATAAACCGTCCCCCAATCTTACCTAGTGGTCTAATAAAGTAAGCAAAAATTACTCATTGATGGATTCAAGGGAATAAAGAACAACTTAATAGCTTTTCTTTCTAAAATGGTATTGAAATATTATAAATGACCAAAAAAAATAAGTTTTTTTACAATATCTATGAAATTAAAAATGTCCTTTTTTTTAAATTTTGCGGGCAACTGTGCAATAATTTTTTGAAAAACGAAAATTTCCTACAATCTGAGCACTAATAAGTTAGTTTCTTTTCTTTTTCCTTAATGTTTCAGTCATTAAAAAAGGGGGTTATTCATCTTCTTGTACAACAAAATAATGGAATAACTTGCAGTTCAAAAAATCACTTAATTTACCACTGTATTCGCATAAAACGGTTATAATTAACTTTTCAGTACAATAACAGAGAATACTAATAATAAGGTATTGGCGTTTCAAATTTACGGGGAAAAAATTAAGGCGGTTTAAAGGTGTGATTATATATAGATGGTCGATAGGAGCCTTCGTCTCATCCAGACAATAATTACATTTAACAAGCTGTGAGACTAACTTGTTGAACTCATATTGTACTCTCCATGGGAACTTTTTCAGACAAAAGAAACATTTTTAGAAGAAACATATTGTGGTGTCATAGTTAAAAAATGCTATTTGAACAAACAGGAATTTGATCAATAAAGAATACTTCTAAATAATAAGTTGGAAAAAAAACTGTGTTTTAATAATGTTACCCCACATTTATATATTTATTATTAAGTCATACATTTGTGACGTATGATTAGAAATAATTCTGTAGGGCACATTTGAAAGTACCTATATTGCAGACCTTTCTAGGAAATCAGATATACTTCTAAAAACCTAAGTAGGATTTTGTAGATGTAAAAACTCAGTTAACAAGTAAAATGTATCCATGTCCAAAGGTGTCGCTTGTTGCATTTGAAACGAAAATACCAATACATTTTTTATTATATTTACCACCATGAGCCATAACATTGTTTTTATATATTTTACCACCATTTTACCATACCAAATGATTTTATATATATTTGTTTTATAAGAATATACGACTATATAATCACAGAAAGGGAAGTTTGTTGTGTTATTCAGTAATAAGAGGTGCACGTAAGAAAACCAGTGCCTTGTCATCAGGCTAAAGATTAAAAGAAAATAGGGGAACAACAGCAGAAATCATACCGCAACAGTATAATAATATAAACATATATAGTATGATTCCATAGAAAACCACACAAGATACAGCGTTTTTGTTAATAAAGTTTTCTATAAACCAACCCAGTTTTGTAATCAACAAAATTGATTCTATATTCGAGGAAATTTACGGGAATACCGCCCAAGGATACGTTAAACCACCAGGACCATGACCCAGAACTTTTACAGATGATGATTACTTATTTTATATGTTTTAGAAAATCACAGCTGTTCTTGCTACCTCGTATCTCTACACTACTTAACAAAAGCAGTTTATACAAGTTCCCCTAGTTTTGAGGTAGACAGGACTCCGGAACAGTTTAAATGAAGTTACAAAACACTAAAGTAAACAACCATTTAAAATTGTCTAATTAATTTCGTTGGAGTTTTGTGGTTGTGTAAACTGTTTTTTAAAAACTGCAAAATTGTGGTTTGTAGGCTGTTATAGGCGTATTCTAGCTGTATAAAAATAATATTCATGTGCAATGATTAAATCATGTTAAACTGTTTTAAATTTAAATATTTAAAAAAAGCAGTATAGGGTAGCTTTTTGAAAAGAAAAAATATTCTATAACATTTACCTTTAATAATTTTTGTTACTGAAATTCGTTACAGCAAAAACTCTCTCCTGTCGAGGGGTTTATTAAGTCACTTGTTTTATTGCACTCCATTATGAGATGATTCATAAATTAAAAAATTAAAGCATTATAATAAATTGTATATTCTTTATCGAGACAGTACTATGAGCAAATTCCATTAATAATAAATATTATCTATTATCTCAGTTAATTTAAATAAAAAAATAAATTATTAATAAATACTTATTAATACCTGTACCTTCACATCCTATTTTAGGCAACAGCCCGTCTAAAGTAATAATATACATATTCTACTGTTTTGGTAGTATGTGTTTACCGACCTCGTCTATACCACGTAAAGGGTCAGAGTTTGACTTCCCGAATCGAACGCGCTATTCACTAACAATAGCCTTAATGTACACGGGTTGGCTAGTTAGGAATGTAAATTTCAATATTCCTGAGTGAACCGTGTTTATAAACTAAACTAGTAAAAGTGTTTGTATAATAATTATATTTTCATATTTTTAATACATTTTTATTTAACTTGAAAAATATACCGTATTGTAGAATACTAGATTTGAATATTTCCATAGAAAATAACTTAATTGAAGTGGTTTCTTAATACAAAGAGAGAATGTATTTGATGAAAACCTCTAACGCCCTCTTCAGATATGATCAAAGGCCTCTTTAAGGACAAAATCACGTATATAACAACTTATTATTTTAAACTTCTCTAATATGTTTATATTTATACTGAGAAAAATACCTTATCTGTATTTGAAATATGAAATATAGTTTGTTGCCGTAACTTACGCAGTAAAAATTAAAATTATAACCTTAAAGTACACTAAAATAATCATTTTCAAACTATGCAATAAGTATGGAAAGTTAATTAAGCTAGTGTGACTTCCCTAATAGTGTTAGGGTTAGTGGTTTGAAACATTGCATAATGGTTACAAAAAGATTTATAGCTTTCATTTTATCAGTCCTAACATGTTTTTTTAATGAAGGAATATTATCTTAATCAACAAATAACTTTCGTATATTTTGTGGGAATGAAAGGGAACTTGAGATTTATGTTTTTAAATTTCAGTGCTCTAAGTGTACACAAAGAATCAGTTTACAATAATTTCCAACACATCGTCGAAGCTATATACTATCCGTTTATACATATATGACAAAATTCTAAAGTTTATTTGCAGAATTGTTTTCAAATATTTTGTGAACTACAAACAATTTGTGATTTATGTTTTTTAAATCCTTTCAGTACTCTAAGTGTGCAGAAAGAATCAGTTTACAATCATTTCCAACACATCGTTCCAACCTATATACTATCCATTCATACACATCTGATAAAAAGTGTAAAAGTTTAACTTGAAGAATTGTTTTAGTATATTTTGTGAGCTAAAATCAAATTGAAATTTATGTTTTTTAAATGCTTTCAGTACTCTAAGTGTACAAAAATAATTAGTTTACAAAAATTTGCAACACATCTTCCAATCTATAATTATTTTGGTATATTTGCGAGCTAAAATAGAACTTTATATTTAAGATTTTAAATCCTTTTCAGTACTCTAAGTGTACAGTAAAGAACCATTGTAAACAATAATAATCACATGGTCCAAGCTATATAATATCCGTTCATACATAGCTGATAAAAAGTGTAAAGATTACTTGAAGAATTATCTTTGTATATTTTGTGACCTAAAAAGGAACTTAAAACTTATGTCAAACATACATTCTTTATAGCATTTAGTAAGAGTTTATATTTAAAATCATTTTGTAATTGGTGAATGCTAACTGACTAAGAATTAATATCCTCATAAACGATTTACATATCGTAATTAACAAATATACGCACGTATGTTTCTGAAGACCAATACTCTGATTTGTTGCTTTTAAGCCTTTAAGTACTCTTAGGTATATAGAAGAATCAGTTTATAATTTTTTTTTGTAATATCCAATTGTTTTAAAGATCCGTTCATATATAATTGATTCAAAATGTAATGATTACTTAAAAGAATTATTTAATTAAATATATCTAGGAGTCATCTTTGGCATTTTATAGTAGGGTTAGTATTTAAAATTAATTGAAATTGGTAAATTTGTAAGTGACTAATGATTATTATTCATATCATCAATTCATATATCTGTAATCAACAAATAACTCTGGTATGTTTTGTGGACAAACAAAGAGACTTCTGAATTGGGGCTTTTAAAGCTTTTATTACTCAAAGTGTTAAGAAAGAATCAGTGGTATAATGATTTCTATGCAAAACCCAAATGTTATTTATAACATCTGTTCATAAATATTTGATGAGAGATGTAAAGATTACAAGCAGTTTACATGCTATTTTTAGCGATTATTAATCACAGAAGAAACTGTAAAATAGTTCCTATGTAATTATAAATCTTTACAATAAACATGGTTTTAATTGTTTAATGAATATTACATTGATGTAATTTATTGTTTAATGAAGACTATCGTAATCAACAAGAGTACATAAAGAACCAGTTTACATTAATTTTCCAAATATTTTCCAAATGATATAATATCCGTAAAGAAAAAAACGATTCAGTTTACAATTCTTTTCCATGATACATCTAAAAGTGAAGTATTGTTTATATTGAACCGGTACAAACTTATTTAAACATATTTGATTCAAAGTGTAAAGATTACTAGAAGAAATATTTACTTAAAGATGTCTAGGGGCATCTTTAGCATATTTTAGGAGTAAACCTAATATAAATTAATTAATAATAAATAAACCTGAAATCAGTGATTGATAGCTGACTAAGGATTAGAATTCCATATTATCCGTTCACATATCATAATCAACAAATAAATCAAGTCGTATTATTTTTGTGAAAAAAAAAATAACATCTGGTTTGGGGGTTTTAAAATCTTTCAGTACTCTATATGTAAAAAAGAGTCAGTTTACAATTTTTTTTTACATAAAAAATCCAAATATTTTATTATTCGTTTATACATATTTGATAAATGTGTAAAGATTACTAAGAGAATTATTTACTTAAAGATATCTAACAGACATCTTTCTAGCATTGTATAGTAAGGTTAATATTTAAAATGCATTGAAATTATTATAGACCCAACATATTTCATTCAATTTTAACCTTTAAATATGTAACTTTTCACTATAAATTAAAGTTATTTTTGATGTGGGAAACACAATGCATCGTGGAGAAATATTAATGAACTTTATTTTAAATATTAGTAACTCGTGTTTTTTCTTGTAGTTTTTGGTTAGTTTTACAAGAGTGGTTCGTTGTTTAAAATTTATTAATGTGTATAATTGATTATTTTCCTTTGAAATTAAATGTTATTTAATAAGTAAATTGGTATAATGCTAATAGAAAATAAAGGAACTCATGGCAATTGCCAGATGAAACATAATCTAATCACTCCATTCTGTATTAGGAACAAAGCTTAAATAGCAAATATATTTATTTAAAATACCTATTGAAAATTAAATAAGTCAATTCTTTATTATTGGCTGAAAATTACAGTCATAATTGTAAATACTTTTTTATTGGGAAAAAACATTATAATCGTTTCATTTAGGATTATAATCCTGTGCATGTGCAGGACTAAAACTTTGTAATACGAGTATTTATCCATTTATATTTTCACTATTTATTACTTATAAAAATATTAATTGCACAAACGCAATCAGAATCTGAATGTATTGTGTTTTAAACTTGGCTAAATAACTTAATTCATATATACTTAAATTTAATAACAGTATTAAAATGTGTATGACACTGGGTTAAGAAGAATTCATGTATTAACAAGATATGGTATTATGCCATATGGATACGTAGATACAGTTTTTTGCAACACCATCAGGTATAATACTGTGAAGTCTCGTGCACATATTTAAGATACGACGTAGACATGTAGAAAATGCTATTCGTAGAGTTTCTGCCTGATAATATATTTCTAGATGATTGGCATGTAAAAGATAATTCATATAATGAATAGTTTTAAGTATGATAATGTTCATTGTTTGCCGTGAACTGTTAGTAAAGCATAGCTGTTAATTTCACAAAAACATAAATTATTACTTTAAAAGTAGCCACACGCAGATTCTTAAAATTATCTTTGCAAAAATTTAGCAATTTTTTGCGTTGCACTCAGTTTGTTTTAATATTGATCTATTCTACAATTATCTTCGTTTCCATCATGATAAAAAAATGTCAAAATTTTAGCCGAAACTAATTTCCATCTCTCACGGAGTGACTGCACTATAAATCGAACTAGATATTTCCTTTATAGAAATTAGTTGCATGCAAATTTTAGGTATATGGGTTTGGTCGTTCTCGTTATATTGTTTGAAAAGTTAGACAGGCAGAAATAACATTTGTCCCAGCTCTGGAATCATTGTAGTCTTCTCATGTGTGAGTCAGTGTAAACTAGAAATTTTTATAAGCACGTTCTTGGTAAGTGTAATATAACTAGTACCATTACGCATAGTAATTTTTAGTCATAGGATATTAAAATATAAACTACAAAGTAAAATAAAATTCTATTAACTAAATATTAGTGGTTAAATTTTGTAAGTTACAACATAGAGGCACATATATTTAGAGGAACATCAGTTTATAAGGATGATAAAGAAAGATAGCTCATAACGTTTTAGACTCCATTGAACTGAAACTGCTCTCTTACAAAGCAGATGAGTCGACAAAAAGTAAATTACATCGAGTGCCTGGTTTACATTCCTGTGATGTTCATTTAAAGACTTCCACCGCGGTAGTTGTTAATTTTTTGTTCTATTAACGATATATATATATAAATATATAAAAGTCAAACAAATTTTTTGATATCTATAGTAATATCTATCTATAATATATATATATAATATATATATATATATATATATATATATATATGATTAAGGTTGTGAGTCCATAATGCGCTGAAAGCTATAAAACGCATCTCATTAATGTATCTCTTTCATCGGGCGACTTTCCTGAACGATGGAAAAAAAGTATCGTTGTGCCACTTCCCCAAGATACCTGCCCCTAAAAGTGTCCAGAGTTTAAGACCAATTTCGATTTTAACCTGCAATGTCAAAGATTTTGGAGAAGGTTGTTACTAGCCAAATTCTAGAATACATTGAAGAAAACAAGGTATTGCCAAAAGCTTAACCCCGGCTTCAGGAAAACCCATAGTACTTGTTCGGCTTTAGCAAACCTGTTTAGTGATTTAATTGACTCTAAAGATGCAGGAAAGTGCAGTAACTTTGGTATTACTCGATTTCTCTCAAGCAACTGACGCAATTAACCACGAGTTGCTGATAGCCAAGATAAAGTCCTACAGTTTTGGTGAAAATATAATTGAATGGGTACAATCTTACATAAGTGGAAGAAGTTAGGTGACAAGGTTGGGAAATGGGAACATTTTCTCCACTCTTCAGGCGTCAAGGAGTGCCTCAGGGCAGTTTGTCTTGGTCCTGTGTTGTTCACTCTGTACACTTCTGATTTCCCCAGCTGTGTGCAGAACTGCAAAGTGCACCTGTACGCCGATGACTGCCAGCTGCAACTTGTCTTATGATGCTTCCTTTGCTGAGGACGCTCTGTTTCGGATCAATGCTGACCTCAAGGCGATTTTCGCCTGGTCGTCTGCAAATGGTTTGAGGCTGAACATAGACAAGTGCAGTGTGTTGCACATAGCACCACGTGATCTTGTAGAGACTCTGAGAGCGAGGGGTGTGGGTGTTGTGCTCGGGGGCGTGAGCAAGTCTGCGGCAAGGTGAAAACACTGGGCGTCGTACTTGACAGTGAGCTCTCGTTCTCCGATCATGTCACGCATGCTACTCAACGCGCCCTAGGGCGACTGCGAGGTCTCTACAGGTTTAGATCTTTACTCCCTGAGTCTGCAAAATTGCAGATAGTTCAGTCTTTGGTTTTGTCAGTATTCTAATACTGCTATCCGGCTTATGGGAACAGTATTTCAAAAGGGGACATCGCCAGAATACAGCGAGTTCAAAACTCAGCTGTGCGTTTTGTAGTTCTCTCTCCGCAAATTTGATCATGTATCCTTCCATCGTGATGCTGCGAACTTAATGCCGATGGAAGCGGTCTGTGGAGTACTGACTACTTGTATGGTCCACAAGATCCTAACCCTTGAGGAACCCCCGTACCTTAAGGAAAGACTACTGTATCGGGAATCAAGTGTCACAAAGGGTCCTCTCGTCACGGAGGAAGTCTTCATCTTCCTAGAGTAAATTTAGAGCTCGGAAGGAAGAGTTTTCTCCTATTTTGGGCCAAAATTGTACAACGGCCTTCCCGATTGCCTCAAAAGTCTAGTCAACTTAGCTTCATTTAGGAAAAGTATTAAAACTAAATTATGTGAGTAGATTTTGTTCCTGTAAGAGTTTCAATGATTTATTTGTATGTAGTATTTAATGTTAGCTTAATTTAAATTATAGTATTTTGCGTATGTTGTAGAATTGACTTGATTTGTTCTGTAAAAAAGTTTGATATACTTAGAAACGCTCTAATAAAAGATATTTTTGTTTATTTATTTTATTTATAGTATAACAAAAGTATGAGAATGTAACATCTGCCATCTAGTGGCCGACTCGTCTCTAAGGGAACAGAATAATAAGTTAGACATTCTGTCATTCTGTCTGACCACATCTCAAACCACGCCTTATAAAATATTTTGCAGTTATTTCATACTAGATGAACCACCTGACTCCCACAATTCATGTAGTTTTCATGGATACTACCATCTTCGTAATGTAAAGATTGGTACTAATTTAGGTAAGTTTGACAAAATTTAGTACATGTATAAGTTATATTGAAATTTACTCTAATTCAGATGGGGATCTATGTAAGAAGTTAGTATCTTAATTATATGTATAACTCGGTATTAATATACGAAAATAAATAATTAAGAAGTGTTTATTGTATTGGGTTTGTTATAATGATTTAAGCCAATCTAGTTAAAGCATTACTTGTTTCAGCGTTATTAGCTAACAGTTTATAACTACTAATAAATTATAGTGCAATTTCTGGATAAAACTTTATTTTTACATAGTGAAGAATAAGTTCTTTATAATACGATACCAAAATACGATAACAAAACATGTTATAAATATTTACTATAATATAGACGTGTATAAACAATCATAAACATATAAGCTTTTCATATTGGGTAGAACATTGAGAAACTGACACAGACTACTGAATGATAGACGAATCACGCTTAGCCTAAACCTTTAGATATACATGCATTATTAAAGAACTCATTTTTTGCCTATGTAAAAATAAAGTTTTATCTGGAAATTGCACTATTATTTTTTAGTAGTTAAAGCTGTTAGCTAATAACGCTTAAACATGTAGTGCTTTAACTAGATTGGTTTTAAATCATTATTTGAGATATTATAATAATTTATGAGATTACATTCTTCCGAGGCTTTGAAAGGAATTCATTGTTAGCGTATGATGATAAAACAATGAAGATGATCCTCTCACAAAGTGCCTTTGTTACCTGTGACGCTTACATAATAAGTAAATAATAATAACTCTGGTACCTCAATTCTACTTTGAGGTGTTACATTTATTTGTGAGCTACTATAATTTTAATGAATGTGAAATAAGTAAGTACTATCGTGTCCTGATAAATTGATGTACAGGGATTATCTCCCAATCTGCGTTTATTGCCTATTGAGATAACTTCCTAATAAATACGTTATGGGATGTGGCCCAATAAGCCGACCATATGAATATCATTCACCAGAATTATTATGATAAAGAAATTGGTCATAATATTTTATTTCTGCTATCTATATAAAAGCTAAGGCATGTTTTATTTTGCCATTAATACTTGCATCATGCTAGGGTAACTGATATTTATACATAGAACTATAGAATACTGGGATATGTTCTGTTCTGTTATACGATCAGCTACTTAATTTGTTGCCTATCTTTACAATAAATACATTTATTTTAATTTAATTTTTTTGAGAAATTATTGGTGATACTTTAGAATTAATGTATGCTTTATACATAAGTAATCGACGTCAAATTTCGTGCAAATTTGTACAATGGTCTTTACGTGATTTCAGTGTCGAACATGCAAACCTCCAAAATTCTTTTAAACTACTTTGAGGTATCTTATTTATTTGTGAGCCACAAATTTTATTAATTAATAAGAAATTAATACTATCGCATGATGATAAATCGATGTACAGAATTATCTAAAGTGTCACTTTATTACCTATTGAGACACTTGCTTATTAAATAATGTATGGGAAATGTCCAACAAGCTAAACATAAGTTATTTTATAATATAGTAGAATATGTAAGTTGGTTTATTATGTCATTGCTGCTATTTGTATAAATTGTACTTGCCATTAAAATTTTGTATCTTACTACGAATTATGATATTTATATATTGAAATACAAAATACTTGAATACACTGCGTCCTGTCACACGGTAAGCAGTGAAATAATACAATGTTAAATTAAAAATTAAATTAACATTAAAGTTATTAAATAATATACAGATTTCGTAAACATTTGTAAGGATTACTTATAAATACAAATACGCATAAGTTTTTATTGTATCTAAGTAATGGTCTGATCAAGTTTAGTTAAAATCTGTCCATTAGGGCTCTAGAGATTATTACAAATCAAATATCTAAAAAAGAGTTTGCATTTTAATATAAACTATTGTAGAATAATTAGCAATAGTATAACATGTCATGTCGAACTGTGTCCCTGGATATTGCATCCAAACACTAATAATGTAACACATATATCAGAGAAGGGGAAAAAATCTTATTAGAATCTTAATTTTTATTCACCCGTTTGTTCCCTATAGGATGCTTCCTATATTATTTAATTATTTATAGGAAAGTATATTTTTTAATTAAGAGAATTGTAAACTTATTTAATAATTGAATTGTAAGAATGGTAAGAATGGAGCTTAAATTGAATTTAACTTGATTTGATTGTAGGTGAATAGGTAAACATCTTGTAGGTAATTGTAGGTAAACATATTGTAGTGAGTAATTAGTCTTTAATCTGCCTTGTTTTAATGAATATTTAAGGTTGAATTTGTAAGATGAATATTGTATAAAAAAAGAAAAATTATTTCAGGTAAAAGGTAGGTGAGGTCTAAAGCCTCTTGCTAATTGATGTTAGTAGTTTGTCTTCATTATTACTAGAAGCCCTGCTAATTGCTAATTGATGTTAGTAGTTTGTCCTCATTATTATTAAAGCCTCTTGCTAATTGATGTTATTAGTTTGTCTTCATTTATTACTAGAAGCCCTGCTAATTGCTAATTAATGTTAGTAGTTTGTCCTCATTATTACTAAAGCCCCTTGCTAATTGATGTTAGTAGTTTGTCCTTATTATTACTAGAAGCCTTGCTTCTAGCATTGAAGGTAGGGAGGATATAGGATGCTTCCTGTATTATTTAATTATTTATAGGAATCTTTATTTTTTAATTAAGAGAATTGTAAACTTATTTAATAATTAAATTGTAAGAGTTGTTATCCTTTGAGCAGTGGCTGAATTTCTTGTTGACTCGGGTTTCGAGGAATACCTAGAAGCTTCCTTTTGTATCTAGGTATTGAGCATAGTTTTACAGGTCTGGCTTGGATAGGTACCATCCAATTCAGACATTGTGTTTGCTCAAATTTGATTGGCCAATGTTAGGTTGATTAGATGGTGGGAGGGACTTCTAGATCCTTCCGGTGGTTTCAACCACGTTTTCAGGAGATTCCTTGCTGTGGTGCTCAGAGAGAGAAGTTCGTGTAAAGTGATAGCCTACTCTTGCCGTATTGATTTTTCGGTAGGAAGGTTTGATTTTGAGGATTAAAATTCTTTTCTAAATTTAAAGTTTAATGTTTCAATTAATTAATCTATAATAGTTTATTTTTGTTAGTTGGTGAAGTCTTCAGCAGATGTGTGAGGTACTGTGAAGGTTAGAGTTTTAAACATTTAAATAGTAAATTGCTTGATGATATTTTCCTGTTCACTTTGGTTAAATCAGGAATAGCCTACTGAAAAAGGCATTGAAATTTATTCAATGTTCTGAGATTCTATATATATTTTAACAAGTTCCTAAACTTAACATTCAAAGCCAAGCGGATAATTCTGGATAATTCAATAATTTGTAAATTGGAAATTTACAGAAAATAAGGTAGTTTGAAATTGATACAATTTTGAGTTTAACTGGTTGGAACATTGTCTTTTGTTCATATATTAAATTACCTTAATTACCTTAATTTGTTTGATTTTTATTTTGAGGAGAAGTCTATTTTATTATTTGTTTCATTTTATATTTGAAGAAGATTATTTTATTTTGAAGTTTAATGTAGATTTTTATTTTGAGTTTGTGTTGAAAACATTAGCACTGAGAACTTGAAGGACACAATTATTGAATGATTGATTGATTGTTAATTATAAGACTGGACTTGTGAACTTTTAATGGGTTAAAAATATGAAATAATTGAGAATAAATTCAGAAGTAAAAAAGATAGCTTGGCGTTGCTGTATTATTGATTAGTAATTTTATTAAAAAAATACTATTTTTTTTATACTGAGTTTAATTATTGAATTCCATTGGAACTTGTGCATTCTTAAAATAAAGGGTTATTAGTTCAGAACACAATCGATCGCTCTTATACTAAAAACAAAAAATAGTTGTAATTGGTTTATAGAAGATAACCCTACTATAGACACGTTACATAATTGCGCAACTCTGCTAGGTATAATTAAGCGATTGATGTGAAGCAGTTTTGAACAGTGGATTGGTATTTGTGTGAACTTTTAAAGGAAGAGATTAAATTAATTGATAAATTATTTTTAATAGAACATTATTCTGTTAGGAATAAACTGTAATATAAAGTGACTTTTGTGAACAGTACTGAACTTTGATTAGTGAACGATTTCGCTGAAAGTGGACCCTACTTAGTAAAGACGAACTGTTGTTTTGAAGTTAAACTTAGGGGTGTTGATCCTAAACCGGGTTCTGTAGCAGTAGAGTCAAGAAAAAGTTTATGACAACTTATTAAATTAGAGGTAGTAGTCAATGTGGAACATCTTAGATGGATATCAATATAGAATGATTATTGTAGAAGATATGAATAAATTCACTTGGTGCCTTCCACTGCGTGAAATAAGATCAGGTTAATGTGTTAAGAGCCTTAGAAAATAGTATTACTTAATAATTTCTCATGACCTGAATGTATAGTGAGCTACTTGTTATAACTGGTGAAAAAATGCAGAGGTTACTTTAATTAAAAGGGGAGTGTCCTACCTACGAAGTTTTAAATCAGTTTTATTTAAATTGGTTATTATTCTGATAATAAAAAAGGATGGGCTAAATATTTGGGAAAAATTAAATTATCACTAAATTGTACATTTAATGAAAGTGTGAAATCGACCCCGTTTGAACTGTTGTTTAATTATAAACCAAAATAATTGTTTTAAGTTTGAGGTGGAATCTGAAGGACTTAATAGATAATGAATTAAGGGGAAAGAATAAAAATAAATTAATCAGTGCAGTCAAAAATTTGAAGCAACAATGTTTGAAAAATCAGAAACTAAGTAAATATGGTAACAATTTTAGATTTAAGAAGGGTGATATTGTGTATTGTAAAGTTAATTTTCAGAGAAAGAAGTTGGATGCCATTTACGGAAAAGTTTGGAGATTTAAAAGAAAATTATTTAGGACAGTTCAGTATACTTGTTCAAAAGTAGCTCAACTCGCAATAAGTAGGTAGAACCACCACCAGGAACAGAGTGCGATGCCCAGGAGCAGGACCAGGACCTACACGGATGGGGTACTTGGTTTTATTAATAATCAATCACAATGTATACTCTAATTATCTATCGCTATCGTAACAATAGTGATTAAGCTGCTAAACTTTTGTTCTCGATTACTCTAATTACTTTGTACCTATTGCGTACAGGGGGAAATAATTTCATATTTTTTTCAAAGTAACACTTTGGATCTATTACAACATACAACATAACCTAAGACAGAAATCACATTTAAATTATATTAAAACATTTTTTTTTTTTACCTCTATAGGTTTTATATAGATAGATAATCACATAACCATATAATTGGTTTAATGTTAATACTAGTTTTGACGTAATGAAGCAAAGTTGATAAGAAAAAAATTTAAGTAAACACGTGAAACGTACGTACAAAACTGTTATTATCCATGGAAAGGGTCCATCTTAGGGATAGCATATCAAAGGAGAGGTTTATTGGTTTTTGAGTTAAATGGAATACTAGTATTTATTTGTACATTTTAATCACCGCAAGTGTGATTTATCAATTAAATTTTCATTAATCACATGTATAACGTTTTTGTAGAACATTGCTGATATAACTATTACGACCATCACTTTGGATTTGGTACCTCGTTTATAACTTTGGTATTGTGGTATTTATCATTTCGTGAACCTTGTACCAATTAAACGTTTGAGTGAGGTTATTAAAAGAATTAAAAACTTAAATAGCAATAGTTTTTCAATTAATTCCTCTTAATTTCACACAAATAAATCTAATCGATAGACACAAAAAAACAGTTATATCACTTTCAGACTACTAAATTGTAATAAATAAACAGAATTTAACTACATTTTGATGTTTTGTGTATATTCTTACCAAACGCAAGATCTGACAGTTGGGCTTACATGTGTAAGGCTACTGTAAATATGATTCATTAAAAATTCTAATGTTTAACCCTTTATGCTCTTTCCAATTTGACTCCCACAAGCAACGATTTTTTTTCTCTCTTACTATAAATTTGTTTATCCCCTTCAAAAAATAAAGTAGGTTTTTGTGCTTGAAAAAGAATGAATTTTGGTTATTAGAACCGTTTAGATAATATTTTAGAGGCTCGATTAAGAAGGACCACTTCACACTAGGCAGTGAAGACGCCGAACACACTGATTTTAACAAGAGTTCACTAGGTTACACATAATGAGTTTATGAACAGTGCATATTCAAATAAAGTGCAGAAAATAAACAGTTACCTTTGTTTTCATGAGAGGTACCTAACCGTAGTCTGCTGTTGTTGAGGGCCAGGTTGTGATCAGTAAGTGTGGAAATAGGCTGCTGTCTTGTCGGCAGGCGTGAAGACGGAAGATGTCCTTCACGGATTCACTCACGCACAATACGACCGCAAACGAATAGTTCATAACACCGTGGCCAGTCCTGTATAGCACGGTAGACGCGGGTGTCCGGGAGCAGAGACGTTCTGGTAGAGATTGCCAATCCAGAGCACTGACTTTAATGTTAATGTAAATGTACAACAAATAGAAATAAACTAATATTTTAAGTGAGAGAGTAACACATGGGGGAGAGAGTAAGTATGGTCAGCAGTGGCTAGAGAGTACATAATTGCCCCAGGCGGGATCGAGAGTATAACGAGCAAGCGTGCCGTCCGCTTGCAAGGTAGGCAATTGAGCCTTGATAAGTCAACCGTTGTGATTGGTTGGTGAGTTGTAACAGTAAACAGCTGATTCGGGAAACAATGGTTTCATTGGTCTGTCACTGTACGTGAATATTTTCAATCCAGTAAGGAAATGGTATTGTAGGCACTAGGCCGCAGAAAGAGATATAGAATGAATGTAGTATATACAGTTTAGTAAATAAAGGCAAATATAGAGTATAAGTTGCACAAAAAAATATATACATAATTATTATTCAATAAAAGTAGCCTTTTTCATATTAGGCAATACAAAACAAGTTATTTAATGCAAATAAATACTTAACAGTGCTAATACAATTTAAATTGCATCTTATGACCGATATAAGATGACGAATTCTAAATGATTATCTTATTTTATACCCCAAGGCAAGGTGTTTTAGAAGTACTTAATATAGCCGGAAACACGTGTGCATCAATGTAATTAATATACTAAGCGCCTTAGTCTAAGCTAAATAGACATATATGAAATACCCATCAACAATCTGTCTTTTATGACACAAAATTTCTTAGCGTTTACAAATTCGGTCGGTAGTTTATTTTCTAAATTTTAGATGCATGATGCTTCATACTTTTATATTGGATCTATTATCCATGCTTTAACTTGACATGCATTAAAGGGCAGTAATAAATAAATTATTTGTAAAATATAAAAATCCCATGTATATTACGTAGTTAAAAATGACCAAGCAAAACATTAGACTATAGATAATAGGACACTCAATGAAAATAATAACAGCTGCATTACAAACCTCCTTTTTAAAATAAATATAAAACGTAACTGATAGGATCTTTGTTCCTAATAGTTTAAGAATAAAATAGAAAATAATTAGTTTAATTAAAAATATTAATCGAACTGTACTACTCAATAAATTATTAAATATGTCAAGAATCACGTAGTGTCAGATTAACTACGTGCAATGCTGCTAAATTACTTAACAAACAGCATGTATTACTAAGTCCCTCATAAAGAGGTTGACGCTTATCTTCTGTATGAAACATTAAAGAGCCTCTTTGGGCATAACAAAGTTCCAGAAACTAAATTAAATCACTTATAATGACGTCATGGAAACATAGCAATATTTTAATATTTTAATTCCCAACAGACGATTGGGAGCCTCATATCTTAAGTTAAGACATTTTAATTCATTATGAAAGAGGTGGTAATTGTTTTAATATTAAAAGCATAACCGTTTTTCAAAGAACAATTTATTCTTTTTGAATTTTTCACTATTTATTTCATCACTAAAAAGCCACATAGTGAACACTGACATTCCTGAACAAAAAAAACTGTATGTTCATAAAAAAATGTAAAAACAAGGTAGACGCAGAGCTAAAGTGTCAAAATCAAAACAAAAACCAAATTAACCAAATTCCAAATTCAACCCAAAATTTATCGGTGGTACACCAAAATACACAGTGTGCCACCAATAAAGCTGACGAGTTGTCCACTTATGGCAGGCGAGTTGAGTCCTGATGTCTTTGTAATTACAGAGCACAGTTTCAGATCTGAAACAGTCGGAAATTTCAGGATTGACAACTATGAATTGGCAACATCTTTTAATCGAGAACTTTTTAAAGGGGGAGGTGTGGCAATTTTCGTAAAACTTGGTATGGAATTCCTTCCCTTCGGGATCGATCATAGTTGTGATTTAGATTTTGAAGTGGTTGGATTAAAAATCAACCTAAAATCCCGAAAACAAAATTATCATAATTGGTTTATATCGCTCTCCAAATGGAATGCAGCAACACCTTTTTTGAAAAATTTGAAATTCTTCTAAATTTCTCTCAGTTTAAAGTCGTCCAAGTTTATTATAACTGGCGATTTCAATATCGACGTTTTGGACCACACTAACCCCTTAACCCAGCGGCTACGTGATATTCTTAATTCTTTTGCTATAATCTGGTCAGTAAACACGCCAACACTGAGTGGAACCACCACATCGAGCACAGTGCCAATCCGGACAAACGTCATCACAAACATTCCAAACGGCCACCAATTCTCTTGGATACTGGATGTAGCCATATCTGACCACATATGGCTCAGGAGACCATAATTAATAATTTCAGGCCCAAAGATGTATAACACATTCAGCCAAAATGAAAAGGGACATGAAGTTCGGAAAACATCGCCCTTATGAAATTCATTTTTTAAAAAAAAATGAGTCATGGACTGTTTTTTAGATCAAATTGGAGAAAAATGTCGATAAAGCTTTTTATTCCGCGTTACCATTGCCACGAAACGTTTTTGTTTTTCTTTTGAAACATAGCTTGCTCCGTTTAAAAACACTTTATAGAAGAGCGAAAAAAGACAAAATCTAATTCGTGGATGACTCAAGATTATTTTGAAATTACGTGAAGTCGAAACGTTTGAAATTATTACAATATCCATCCCTACGTGCAAAAACAAAAATCGAACAATTCAAAGGCTTTTTTATTAGAAATTTCAAAGACCAATAAATCCGAAAAGCAATAAAAACAGGCAAAAGCACGTGTAAAATCGAAAAGAAATAGCTAGCTAATCAAATTAATTCTGAAAATTTTTCCAAAAACTTGCTTGTGGGGGCATCATAAAAAAATTTAACAGACACAGCCCAATTGAATCAAAAGCAAATATAAAAATTCCAAAACTCTTAATATCAGAATGAATTAAATTACAGATCCATTAAAAGTAGTACAGGTGAATTCAACGCACTTTTTTTTTCCGTCGGTTTGCGTTATGCCGATCTCAATCTTTCCAAATGCTGCCAACCAAGTGTCCATATCGTTTGGAGACCGGTCTTCTTCCCTGGCACTGGTCCCCTCCAGTTGGAGTGAGGAAGGGAGGTTTTGTCCTCGTCCTGATACAGAGTATGCAAAACCAAAACATTCATGTGACATTAACGGCCATGTCTATTGTGGCTGCTCAAGACACGCTGCTTTATAGGCACATTTTTGACATCCACTTGTAAAAAATTTGATCAACATGGTCTTTACGCCTCAAGGCATTTTTTCCTGTTCACACCCCTGAAAACAGCGAAAAGTCAACGCCAAATTTTTCATAAAAAAGACGATCCTTGCCTTGCATAGCAACTATCGTCCCTATTTCAATCCTTCCAGTTCCATAAGGCAAAATTTTTTGAAAAGCTTTTTCTGTCGAGATTAGAGGGGTTCTTTGAGCGATTGTTTTGATGAGATTCTTTGTTGCCTCTTCAATTCGGCTTTCATGAAAAAACAAATCCACTATCGATGCCGTCACAAAATTTAATCGAAACCGGTATGTCGATGGAGCTGGAGAGAACGGAAACATGTGCTAAGCATATTACCCATTGATCTTTCCAAAGCATTCGCCTGTGTACATCATGAGACATTGTTGTGCCAGTTGAAGACATGTGGTATTCGAGGTCTGCCGCACGAAATTGGCTTTCGTCATATCTCAGAGATAGGAGCCAGTGTGTGGCAAGATTGCGAATTTCCCTGTCAAAAGAGGTAAAAATGGCCTATGGTGTCCCGCAAGGATCTGTCCCTTGGTCCAGTACTATTTCTTGTGTACGTCAACGTATGAATTCGTCGGTCCCTACAGGTAAAATGGTTTCAATACGCTGACGATACTCCGCTCTGTTTCAAAGCTAAAACAAAGGAACCAATTAGAAATCAATACTTTTTTAGAACTGAATTCATGTATTCAGTATTTTTTTCAACATTGGAATCTGAGAGAGCGAACAGTTCCAAATCAAAATGTGTTAAAAATTTTTTGCCTTCGACAATATGAGCCCGAGGATTGCGTTGCTGTGATTGGTGGAATGATGTTCCTCTGAGAGGAAAAATGGATTCTACCAAGTTTTCCGAGGGATGTGCCTTGATCGAGGCCAGACAGGGGAACGATCACAATAGAAAGGCATCTGTTCAAAAGGTATTACTTCGGGCATTTATGCTATTCGAAATCTCTCCAAGATTTGCTCCTTGGACTTACTAAGAACGTGCCGATTTTTGGCCATGTATATCCTCATAAAAACATACGGGCTGAGACTGTGGGGCAGCTGTTCTAAATAACAAATTTGAAAGAGAAATTTAGAATTCAAAAGAAAGCGGTCCGACTAATTTCAAAATTGAAATTCAGAGATTCATGTAAAAAATTCCTTTAGGGAGCTTTAATTACTGAACTTTGCCCTGTCACAATATCCTTGAGGTTGCTCTAGTACTGCCGATTCAAGTGTGAGTATGGTCCAAGGCAGGGACGTTCACCAATACGGGACTAGCGGCCGGGACAATTTCCGTATTCAACAGCACAGAACCGCCATGTTCGAACGTCTACACATCCGAGTTTGGCGTAAGGTTCATAAATAAGCTCCCCTGATGAGAATAAAAAAATCTAAATGATCCTACAAAATTCAAAGCTCGATAGAGAAACCTATTGGTGTCGAGCGGTGTTCAACTCTGTTGAAGAGTTGATGATAGAGCCGCTGGGATTAAATTTGATGTTAATTGAAATAAATTGGCTAGTTCCTTTAGTTCTGCTTCTAAATTGTAATCACCGCATACCTGAAAACTTTTTAAATGGACAGAATTGACATGCATTTAAATTGATTTATTTTAATTAGTTTTTAATTACATTATTTAATACAGGTATATTGACGATTGTATACAAATTTTTGCTTAAAATTGTGAACACAATAAAGATTTATTATTATTATTATTATTATTATTA
>NW_025785069.1:0-25659 GCF_021130785.1 Homalodisca vitripennis | reverse complement strand
TAGTTTAAACTTACAAAATGCTAATATAACAGATTTTGTTGCCTTTAGATTTATCAAACTAATAAAATAATCAACAAACGACAGTTCTAAATGGTTTTAAACTTAACATTTTGGTTTTTATGAAAAAATTCGTTTTAAAAACTTTAAGCTACAAAAAATACAACAGCAGATTTGTACATTACAGTAGTTAAATGTAATTGATTAGTTAATCATTTTTACTATTCACTAAAATGTAGTCATTTATGAAAATAAAATCAGATTAGTTAGCTCCAACGTAACTACACAATATTTTTTTTGCAAAATTTACTAAGCCACAATTTAATTGATAGGAATATTGAATAATACCAGTGTTCTTAGTGTTATATTAGAGTGTTCTAATAAAAACAGTATAAACGAATTTGAATAAAAAATTATTGAAATATTTATGTTTATGAGTTTCAGGGAAAACGTTTTTGGTGCTTGTAAAATAATATAATCTTGTATACAGTACGCGCGGTTTGTTAAACATAATATAACAGATTTGCTTGTTTTTAAAGTGAAAAATGTTTATAGTGAACATTAATTGTGTACATCGATAAATTATCTGAAAACTGCATACTTGTACATTGATAATTTTTTTTTCAAATTTTTTTTTGCCGCATTAAATTTCCTTCAGGGACAGTCTTTTTAAACGATTTTCTTAGATTATTATTAAAGACATTGTTTTTATTTTTTATAGAAAGGTTCTGAAATTACACTTTCTTTATTTTTTTTACCTGTAAAAGTAACTAAAAGATTTAACACTAAATGTTTGGATGGTTTATCTACTGAGTTTATTGACACTTTAAATCTTGAATAATTTTTTATTATTTGTTTTTAAGATGATTTTTCTGGGATTTATAAATTAAATATACTACTGGGAAAGTTCTTATGGTAAAAACATTATCAAAAAATGTTCTGGGCTTTTATTGTAAAGGCTTTTCAATTAAACCAGTTCATTGGTTTATTTGGTTTTACCTCATAGCTGAAATAAATATTTTAAAATAATAATATAATGGCAAAAGCTGCAATCGCTCTCAAGAGAAGAAAACGTTAATGGTTTTTATGCGCTAGGGTTTTAAATTCTGTGGGGATAAAACACATGCCCCACCATACTTTAAAATGGAAAAACAATCCGTTTTGGGATGTAATTTTTTTCTATAATTATGTTGTTTCACAGGTCTATAAGATTAAAATTTAAATAAATACCAATAGAGAAGTATAATAACATTTTTAAAAATTTGCCTACGACGAATGGTAAGAATTTCATGAACACTGTAAACCGCCATCTTTATAAGAAGATCATTTTAAAGGAGCGGTCTAAGACAAACGATTATGAAAATTTTGTCAAATGTTTAAAGATGACTGGAGGTATTGATATTCTGGTTTTATTTTTATAACAAAAATGGTGACTTTCCTTAAAAGAAAAAAATTATTTACGAAGTCCCAGGATTAAAATGAATATTTTAAAGTTAAATATCATTCCTAAATTGCCAACTCTTTGACTCTATTAAATACTTTAAAAAAATTATTAAAAAATTGGTTATTCTCCTTGCTTTATTACTTTGGGCATTCGTTGTGTGTGTGTGTGTGTGTGTCGTGTGTGTGTTGTGTGTGCATGTGTGTGTGTGTGTGGTGTGTGTGTGTGTGTTGTGTGGTTGTGTGTGTGTTGTGTGTGTTGTTGTGTGGTGTGCTGTGTGTGTGTGTTGTGTGGTGTGTGTGTGTGTGTGTGTGTAGTGTGTTGTTGTGTGTGTGTGTGTGGTGTGTGTTGATGTGTGTGTGTTCAAAAAACCAATTCGTAAGCACTATATCATACATATTCCGTCCGTCTTGTATTGAAATTTCTAAATTCCAAATTTATGCTAGACTTAAATTTGAAAAATTGGGTTTTATATTTTTTAAAACATTAATTTAAAAAAAAGTTTAACAAAAAAAAACCTCACAAAAACTATATGTCGAAAGATAAAAGATCATAAATATCCCGTCATAAATAGTTTGTTCACACAATATTTATATCTGGAATAATAACATAAATTTTACATTCTTATATTTGAAGTGTCATATTTTTGTTATATCAAAGTGTTAATTCTTTTATAATTAAGAAGGATTACAAAATTTACGAATGGATATATAATGTCACTGAAAATATAATGTAATGAAAGGCAGGACATATTGTTTATTTTCCAGCCGCAGATATAGCGTAAGATCTCTATCACAACACACAACAACACACCCCGTTTAATTACTGTTAATGTGGTACAATCCTTATGACAAAAACTTACTCAAAAATAAACCTTGTTAAATTCGGCTCCAACTGGAGGTCCCTTGGGCTGTGACCGTGAACCTAGTGTCCGCCCCTTAAGAAGTATGTGAAAAAACAGCATAGCGGAGGGGGGGGGACAGTTCTATTTGCGTATTTCTAAGGGAACCCATCTTGTTGAGGATATTATCTTCAACAAAAAAATTTGGACCAGGGGACCATTTTATACGATTTTAAAAAACACTGGGGTGAAATGTAAGTCAATGGAAACAAAACATGTGAATGAATCGTTTGTTGAATCCAAAATATATCTCGAAAAAAGAGTCTTATAGGTATAAATTTTTAATACCACTTAATATTTTCCTCTTTCAGCCACCTACCTAGTGGATGTAACATTTTTTCTAACCCTAATGCTCTTTGAATATTTTTAACCGAGCGTAAATGGACAGTACAATCCAATTTGTATTAATTATATCATCACGTACAAATCCGTTACACCAAAATGTGGTTCGGCTAAAAAAAAAACATAGTTGATTATATTTATTTAAAACTTAAATATGTTTTATGGGATATAAATTACACAAAGAAAATTTACAGAAACATCACAGGCAATGGGGAAAGTTCGAGAGGTGCAAGCACCAAAATATACACATAAGAATTGAAAAACTTCCTCAGCTGGGTCAAAGCCGGGTTTCCCACTATCCAATTTTCCCCCGCCAAATCCCAACAAGGGCAAAACCATTACTTAAACTTGGTCCGCAGCGACTTGATTTATCTGATTGTTGGGCGAGGTTTTCCATGTGTTCTACAAATGGAGCTTCAAATTGCGTTTGAATTGTTTGACTAATTTTAGGTATTTTTCCCTTATGTGGACTTTAAAGTGGGTAAAATAATATTTTACAAACACGGTAATACATATTTAAGAAACTAAACTCTATTATAGGATATTCAGCATTAGCTCATTATAACTGGAGTAGGAGTAGATATTGAAATAATGGCCGATTTCTAGACCACTTTTTTGGGGGGGGGGGGGGGGGACAGTCAGAATAATCAAACATAAAATACTGTTTAAAAAAGGACAATAAACGAATCTGTAAAATTCAAAACTGTAAACTCACGAATGAAAAATAACACCAGAATCTTATAGCTGTTTGCTTCTATTAAAAATTTATACAATTTCTCAGAAACAGAAACCACAACAAACATAACAAATCGCGGTTTGTAAACAGCAGTTTTGAAAAATCCCATATTGATAATTATATCGTTTCTTTGAACTAGAAATATTTGTCAAACTCTTTTGTTGTATCAATGACATAAATCAGGTCTACTTCGCTAAAAATTCTTCTAGGATTGTAATACATTTTCCATATTTTTTTTAGTAAACTAATTCCTTAAAATCTTCATACATCTGATACATAATTCTGTTTTAAGACTCCACCGGAAATGTTTAAATTTTTGTAATTCATCTGGATAATAAGAAACCAATTACAATTTTTTACTCTGATATTTTTTTTACATTCAAACTATCAAACTTTGAAGGATTTTTTTTCTTGATTATTGCTGTCGTATCTGTTTTGAAAAACCAATGATAACGAAACTTGGGGTATTGAAGGATATTTCTATAAATATTTGTGATATCGAAACGAATAGAAGTTGTTCCGGAAATACCTTTTTGGTTCAAATACATTGCCAATCTAAGGAAAATTAAACATAATTGTTTTGACTATTTTGTAATTTCTATCAATCATACCGAATTTTACTCGGTAGTTTTGTAATCAATCATCGGAACTCCTAATGAAAAAATCTTGTAATTGTTATTTTTCCATCCAACCTGGCATATCATTTCCAGTTTTGGATTTTAATATCGCATCATCGTCTTCAGCCTCTTATAAAAACTAATGTAAAATCCAACCTTTTATAGGATTGGAAACATTTACATTTTCAATAGAATCCTAAGCCGAAATGTGCTAAATCACCGACCGCTTACAAATTGTCCAAAATTGTAAAAGTTGATTACAAAAACTGTTTGAAAAATACATCACTTTTGGAATAGGATTATGGTTCCTTTAATAGTACTTAATTGACCACAATTTTTCAAATTTCTTCCTATCCAATTTATTGCACGAATTTCTTACTTCAATTTTAGAAAAATAAAAACGGCACAGCGCAACGAATTTAATCGAATCAATCTGACATCATTTTGTTCCAAGATTAAACGCTTGACCATACTTGTTTTGTTAAAGTTCCAGAAATATAAAAAACTGAGGAAGTTTAGAACGAGCAAAAACTATCTCAAAAACTTAATATTTAAACTCAGTATCTTTTAATTCGGCATTCATTCAAATGTTGTTTACTAATTGGATAAAAAATTTTTTAAACTCCGCCCTTCTTTCAATATCACTAGCATACTTTCTGCTAGTCCGCCATTTATATAGAAAAAAATTTCAAGATCAAGATTTTTTTTACAAAAAATTTTAAATCAATGTAATAAGTCCGGAATAAGAAAAGATTTTAGTAATTTTTTAATGATCTACTTCGCGTCATATTCAGGATTCTTCGTCCTTAAATTTTTGCGATCTCGGTCACATAATTTTCAATAAACTTTTGCACAGGATAGTAACCGCTTATCTATAATTACATCTGTTCCAATACAACTGTATCTATTATTTTCATCCAAAAACTTTATACTGCAAAGTGTTGAATAGAGGACAAAGAACAGACATATTGATCTTTTAAATTGATAATGTATATTCTTCTTTGATATGAACTCTGATGATAAAGTTTGATATTTAAGCAATGTCTATACCAATTCAATTTGTCTTACGTATAATCTCATCATATTCTTCGGATTAATTTCATATTATTTTGAGAAATATCATCCCAATGTTTCTTTTTTTCAAATCTCTTTCGTGTTGCATTTATAAATAAGATCGAAAGCACTGTAATGTCCCCGCCATCTCTATTTCTATTAAAAGAAAAATTTCAAAATCATAATTTTTTTATAAATTGGCTCTTTTTTATGCGTTACATTCAGCACAATTTTCCAGATATTCTCTTAAACTCCATTGATATTATGCATAAGTATTTTTATAATCATTTGTTTTAGTTTTTTCTATTATATCTGATTACAGTATTATGAGCGTCATTTATATAAGGAAAATTAGTCATCTTAGCCGCCTAAACTTTTTTTAAATCTCTTTGATCAATATATTTTTAAAAAATTATACTTAAGAATCTTCCTCGAACTTATTTAAGTTTTTTCTTCTATTTATTTGAAATTATGTCAGCATTAAGAATCATTTTGTATTCAAACAAAATTTATGACCAATAATTCTCAAAAGATTTTCGTAGGGCCATCGTAAAACTAATACTTATCAAAAGACTCTTTTAAATTTTAGTAGGTTTTTCATTAATTTCATCAACCACATCCGTCTACTGATCTTCTATTTCTGGCTTCTAATTTGTCATAGACTTCTGTTGAACAAATCTTTAACATGTTGTTTATGATTCCTTTGTAATTTTTGTGTTTTAAAATTTTCATTAAACATTTTAATATGATCTTTCTAATTTGAATCTATTACAACAATATCAAATGAATTAATTCCCTTACTAACACTGCTTAAATTCTTTTTATCCTTTAAATTTAATCTTAAGGCATTTTTAATACATTCGGGATCATGTAAATCAAAAATATCGATGTTTTTTTCTGATAATTTTAGAGGTATTCAAAATTTTGTTTCTTTTAACCAAAAACAAAAAACATCATGTCTTGGTCAATAACCAGGTCGAACACCGACAATTCCTTTTTTTTATTAAACCACAAAACTAACATAATTCTTTTCAAACTTTGATCGCTTCAGTAATTTTTATCAGCTTTATATCGATATGATGAACATTAAATTGGTAAATTAATTTTTTTACACCACCGATGGAACTTCATTTTTCCAATGTGTTTTATTTTAGTCAGCAACTTCATTTGAACTCAATGAAATTTGCAAAGTTTGTTATCATATTCTATCTACTTTAAAAAGATCTTCAAAAATCTCAACAGCCAAACATATCTGAATCTGGAAGGTTTTTGTAATTAATTTTTCTTAACTTGTTATCAAAACTCAATTTTCTCAAACTAAATCCCAAAATTCAAACTATTAGTATACATTTTTGAATAATTTGTGTTACCAAAATACTGTCAAAAATTATTGTTGTAAATCCATATTTTATTAAGTAATAATTTGTTAACAACTTTCTTTATTAAAAATTCTCTTTACCATTTACTCAGTTCATTTCTAAACAAAAACCCGAACATAAAATGGACCACAAATTTGGGGGATTATAATCTTGAATCTTTGAGGAATTATTGTAGTAGAAAACGCATTGATTTTTATTCAAATATTTGGATTCAATTCTTATAGGTGTGTATTGTCCTCAATTCTTTCCATACGAAATCTCAATAATATACATGTAATTCTTGATTCATTTTTATGAATAGCAAATCCAATGCGTATCCACTTCCTCATAATTCGAGTCTAAATTCACAATTCCCACACTCAAATTTCTTTAACCTTTTTTTTTTTTTGTTGTTTTCAGGTAATTGGTATCTCTCACTGAAAATTCCTCTAAAATGTTTTATTATTTTTGAACAGGATTTCTTATCCAATTCCTCCCCGAAATGTTTAATGGTTTTAAATTATTTTTTCAATGTTTTGATTTCCACGTAATTCAAAGTTTATTTTCAATCTAATTCCAGATCCTGCTAGACATCTTCCAACTCTTTAATGTAACCAATATTAAAATGTTTCTGAAAAATAGGAATCACGTCTTTTTTAAACGATTGGAGCAGCTTTACGAACATAAGGGAAGCTTACGAACTGGAATATTTTCTCCAAAATCTAATTACAATCTTTCATAAAGGTCCACCATTTTTAAGTTTCTTTTCAAACTTGATTATAATGAAAATTCTATTCTGGTTTCCTTTATTGTTTTATTCTTATGTTTTTCGTGAGTTTTATTGTATGTGTCTATTTGTTTAAAAAATATCTTATTCTTCGCCATTTTTTTTCTCCTTACAAAAAAGGCGAATTTTTATTTTTTTCTGTTTTTTCTTTCTGATTTTTGCTGTAAATTTACGTTCACACACGACACCCATTTATGATAGTTTTAAAATTTCAAGTTCTCATTCCGATCCCGCATTCCTACGTTTTTCTAGTTCAAAAACATTGCTCCAGCGTAGGTTGTGAAAGCGCAACAAAATCTTCAAAAATTCAAACACACAACAAATCTTTCATCAACAACAAACACCTTAAACTAGCATCTTTTGATAAAAATCTATCCCATTGCCTTATCTTGCAAAACTTGTTATCTGCTATATGTCATGGAATCTTGTCGTCTCTATGTTTTGCATAAAAAAATATCGTTGTTCCCATTGCAGTCTTGAAATCTAGTTTTTATTCCACGACCAGGATTCTCCTCTTTTTAGTCTTTATCTACCGGAGTTTTTTGTGCCAGGTCCCCAAGACCCAGATACTCCATAAGTTGGTACGGTTTCAATTCAAAAGGTAGAATTGTTGATAAATATTCATCCCAAAAGTCCGCCTAACCCCTCATATCATCAGATGTAAACTTATTGCTGGCAAAAATTCGTTTTAAATTATTTAAATTTCCATCCAGGTTTTTCAAATCATATTCAATCAAGTTTGTTCGAAAATAAAAATCTTGTAATTCGCTTTCTTTTCGTTCAAATAAATTGTTATTTCCAGCCCTTTTCATTGGAGCATCTAAATATAATTAATAATTCCATCGAAGTTTTGTCAAATCGTCGATTCCGATATTCTCTGTATTCAATCTTATTATCACTGTATTTTCTTTACACCCCTGATCCTTCGATTTCGTATTTTTCCCAAATTGGGTTTTAATTCAAAATTGAGATATTTTTTATTACCTCTGACTTGACTTAAGGCTTCTTAGTAGGATGGATCATTATTTTTGTTAAAATTGAGGTCCAGATTCCCATAAAATTTTCTCGTAGTATGTCTTTATTCAAATCTTCTTCAGAATATAAATTATCCTTTTGGAGCGTATATGGTTATGTTTTAATAATCTCTATAAAACCTTGAGTATCCTTCATATGTTTTTTTCATTAATAATGGATTATCACTAATGGTTTTCAAAAATTCACGGGGCAAATTTCCAATCATAAAACTGTTCTTTTTTATTCACCAATACACAACCCATATTTAATCATCTTTTACTCTAGGGTAAATGAATTTTTCTACCCCTACCCAATTGGACCGATACTATTATATTCCAGTTGTTCTAGGACCTTATTGGTTCAACTATTGGTAGATTCTTCAATGATTCGACGGTTGTTTGAAAGATTGGTTAATTTTGGCAATTCAAACTCATTCATAACTATCATGATTCTGGAATCGAAATATCCAGCAAATTGTTTCGTACAATCTGGAACCATCAATATCATCAAATTTTGATTTATCGCCTTTTTTAAAAAAATCAGTTTTCAATTTTACCTTCAAACATCCTTTAATTGCAGGAAGTTACAGGATTGATTAAATTTTTATGAATAAATTCTTGTTCTTTTTCATCCAATTCGAAATCCGTTTCTTTAAATTCTTTTGATTTAAATTTTCTTTTTCGGATTTGATCAAGTTTTTTTCGCTTCTTCAGAAGTTACGTTCACCATTTTAATTAGGACAAATTTTGAAGACACTGTGAAACGTGGAGACGTAAAAACGTGAAACGTTGGAACGTACTAAAAACGTGAAGCGGTTGGAACGGAAAAAAAAACGATGAAACGCAGGAACGATTGAATCGTGAAAATCTGTGGAACGTAAAACGTGAAAATATTTACCGTTTTTTTCAGTTTGTTTTTCATAATGTAAAATAAAAAGTAAAGATAATGTAAAAATAATTGTAACGATATTATTTTATCAAGTAAGATTTGTCAGACCACTGAGCAGCATTTTAATATTAGAAAATTGTATTCAGAGATATTTAACCATTTTTAGGCTTCATAATACAGTTAGATTAATAGTTAAAAAATCCGATAGGTCCTTCTTTCCAAATTTTATTCACATAATTCATTAAAGTTGTGTTAAAACTCCCATAAGTCAATATCAGATCCCATCATAATTGTTATGTAAAATCCCTGTACTCAAATAGTGATCGTCTTGCTTAAAAACAACACACAATATTCAAATTATATTCTAATAACTTGTTTATATTACAACCTTTGGAACAAAGAGCATATTGGGAGAATGATAGATTACTAGATTAATGTTTGTTGTTGACAGAGACATTAACGAAATATTCCATCAAATAACTTCCTGATTTCTCCAAAATAACAGATATTAATCATATAGAAAAATCGATTAACGAAATTGGGTGTTACAATTCGCTTAACGGAACTATGTCCTCAGGAATGCATTATTAAAAATGTTGATATTTTGCTTTGGCTTAAGTTCTCTCTCAATTATTTTTGATATCTTTGTTTTGTGTAATTTTGTTGTATACGGTCTATGGTGATGTTAGTGGGTCGTCTTTTCTGTATTAATTTTTGGGGTTATGTTTGGTGGGTTATTGAGAGGAGTGGGGGGGAGTCAGGGTTTGTGTATCTGGGGTTTTTGTATGGGGGTAGGTCTCGGTTGGTTTTGTTGTGGTTGTGTTTGGGGGGGGGTATTGGTGTTTTTGGGTTATTGTGTTTCTTATAGTTGTTTTGGTGGTGTATGGGGGGGGTTGTTTTTGGGGGTCGATGGTTTGGGGGAGCGTGTGGCAGGTATTGTGTTGGGGTAAAGAGTGGGGGCGGACAGGGGCGTGAGGTGGTTGGTAGTGGTGTGTGTTATAGTGGAGTTGCGTAGTGTTGTAGGTTTCTTGTTTTTTTTTGGGGGTCCAATCCGCCTGATGATACGTTGGTTGTTGTTGTGGTGGGTGGGGGAGGTGGGGAAGCGCTTGAGGTTGGTGTGTGTGGTGGGTATGTGTATTTTTTGGGGGGAGGAGGGTGGTGTTTGTGGAGGAGCGGTTTGGGGTGAAGGGGGGCGGTGGGTGGCTGTGGGGGTTGATGGGTGTTGGGATAGGGTGGGTGTAGGGGGGAAAGGGTGTGGGGGGGGATCTGTGCGCGGTTGTGGTGCGTTTAGGAGGTTGAGTTGGGGGGGGGGGCGTATGAGGGGTGGGGGGTTGGGCGGTGTGGGGTTGGGGGACGGTGAGCTTTGGGGTGTGTTGGAGGTTTCTTGGTTGTGTTGTTATTTTATTGTGAGTTAGTTTTGTTGGTTTTTTTGCTAGGTGTTGGTTGGGTGGTTGTTCGGTAGTTGTTTGTCATGGGGTATGGTGTTTGTTGGTTATGTGTGGGGTTGTTTTTGTTTCTGATTTGGTAGTATTTTTTTGTATGTGGTGATGTGGTTGATTTTTTTTTTTTTTTTATAGTGTGTTGGTTCTGTGGTGTGTGTAGGGGTTTTAGGTAGTGTTGTAGGGTTCTTGCTAGGGTATTGTGTTTGTGTGGGGGGTGGGTAGGGGGGTGGGGTTTGGGGAGTGATGGTGGTTTGGAGTGTGGTTAGGGGCTTGTGGTGGTGGGTGGATGGTTGGTGGGGTTTAGTTTTGGGCGGGGAGTGGGGGGTTTTGTTGGTGTGTATAATGTTGTGTCTATATTTTTGTTTTTCTTTATTGTGTGTTGTTAGGAGGTGTTTTGTTAATGTTTATTTATTTTAGTTGTTGCTGACAAAGATTTATCTATGAACAAAAATCATACATAAATTGGGAAACAAACAATATAAGCAAAGAGTATAAAGACGATCGAGTACGGAATTGAATAAAATTGAAAAAAACGACGGCTAGTACAAGACAAGAAAGGAGTAAACAAATCAAAAGTAGTTATAAACGTGAAGAACAAAATATGAACAAAGAGAAAGAAGCTAGAAATAAACTATCAACAGATAAGGAATCAACCTCCATATATGTAGATCAGAAATTCAATAATAAAGTTGTTTTTTCCACCATCCACTCGAACCAACAAATTAACAATCTGATTGGTTGATACTATTCTTATTTTCCTTCAACAGACGTTTGAAGTTTTTATCTGATTCTATTTTGTCCTTTAAAAATTTCGTCCATTTAAATAAGCGAAATATGAAGCTAGTTGCAAAGTTGACTTCAGAAAGCTCCTAAATTTAGTTATTTAAACTTAGAACATCCTATTTCATTTAGAGAGAAGGAATCAACATTATTTTAAATCGGTTTAAGCGGTTTTTATTCTGACAATTTTTGTGTAATAAATATTAGTGAAAATGTTCTCCTTATTGTTATACGGATTTTAAGTGAGAATGAACATAACAAAAATATTATGGGTCTTTAAACCAGGGCTGCTCCAACCTACGGCCCGGCGGGCCGAATTCCGGCCCGTGGGAGATCAGATTTTTATATGTGGCTCGCCTATGTCTATCACTCTCTTGGCAAATCAATCCAAATTGTGTATATACACAAAGCATTTGAAATATTTAAATAAATTACGAAATTTTGAGAACCAAGCAGTCCAGCGCCGGATTTCACGTTAGAAACGAGGCCGTATTCATCTTGGTGGGAGTATAGAAGTGTGTTGAAAGAAGGGTAAGAGTAGTATGCAGTACAGATTTATTCGACTGGACTACGGTGGTGGCTTGGCCGGCTTGCGAAATAGAGCGCCCGCGGTAAAAGCACGGCCCACCAGACGCACGGTTGCGAGCCGACGTAACCACCTACCCAACTTCAAGGGTCCACCACTTGAATGTAGTTAGGATCGCCACGTAATTTTGTATGTACACATACTATCCCTAGTAGAGATTAATTAAAATCCAATGTAATTATCAATTTATTGAGTGACTTTTTTTATGTGTTCCCTACAGAATTAAGAGCACAGACATCCAAAGTGTCTGGGTATTTATATTTATCTTCTACGTAAAAGAACCTAAAAACATAACTATATTATAAACCTTTACCCTAACAACTAATAAAATGAATAAGGAAATTACCCAAGTAATTCAGGAAAACAAGGGCCAAAATAACCTTTGCACAAGATTTCCTGGAACAAACCCTGGTGCAATACGTTTTTTTTTGTGGGTTCCAAATCCTCTGGTGGTGTTGGCCCACTCTGGGCCAATGTGGGCCCTTGGGTAAAACAGAAGGTTGAGGGCACCACCTGGTATTAATAACAAAAGGATAATTAATACCTTCGAATCAAATAAAAAATATTCTCATTAATAATTATCTGAAAACATTCAAACAATTCAGAATAAATCTTTAAACTTAGACCGAAAACAAGTATTGAAATGCAATAAGAATTATATCTCTAATAAAATCAACCAGTAAGAATAATGATTTTCAGGCAAATTATTGTATGATTTTGGTTAGGGGTATTTGTATCAAGAAACCTAGTTATGAGCCTCCAAAATCAGCGTATATTAAAGAAAATAAAACGCCAAAATTTCAGGACCGTTGTTACGATGTAATGTTGAAGTACATCGTGTAATCTCGTTGAAACACTAAGTTTTGAAAAATCATAACCGAAGCATTTACAACAAAGAATCTGAAATTTTGTTAACACTTTATTTCCAAACATGTTTGCCTTATGGATAAAAAAATTCAGGGAAAAACCAGAATATGAAATCGATTATATTCCAATTTACAGAGAAAAAATATTAAAATGCAATTTTCCAAAATATCGTTTCTAAACTATACAAGACTCTGAGGGAAATTTGTTTCAATAATGAAGAGTAAAAACAACAATAGTAATTATAAGATTGAAAAAAGGAATAAAAAATGAGTTGATGATGATGACAAAGATTTTTCGAATAATTTTTAAACTATAAAAATACAAGTGGGTCCATTTCGAATGACCCCTTAACAAATCTTCATCCTGACACTGTTTTTATTTATCAATGAAATCTGGTCCTCTTATTCTCGAAATAAAAAATTTACTAGTTTTACATTTCTTTTCTAATACTAAATGGAGTCAGTTGTAGACCTACTCAATAATCAACCTTAGATTTGAAAACAAACATATCTTTTTACAATTGTGGATGATAATAATGAATTTTGGTTGCAAAGCAAAAGATGATAGGCAGAAATATATAGAATTTAAAAAAAACGTAATAAAGCTATTATTGACCATCGTTGAAAAAGAAAAGTAGCAGAAAAAACATTTTACATAAACAAAGGGTGCAGGGTAACGAAATCGTATGTTAATGTACCATTTCAACAATTTTCAAGAAAACACTACTTTTCATTTAATGAGACCGGGAATAATATTCTTTAATATATAAAATCTAAAAATGAAGAAAAGCAGAAATTAATTTTCAAAGACTGGGTTTCTTTAGAAGAAGTAATTACCTCTCCATTAGAAAAATTGTGGTGAGTAGCAAACTTGAAAACATAGGATTAAAATATATATAGAGGACGAAAGTTTAAACACTTGCAAATTAAAGATGAAATAAAAAACGGGAAAATAATCGCAAAAACAAAGTGGTAAAACACTTGTACTTCTAATGGAAACCAGACCCTATTGTTTGTAAAGATTTTTGAATAAGAAAAAAACACCATTGTTTTTGTCATTTAATTACAAAGAATCATCATGTGGGAATATACCCTTTATTATGTTATTAGAGCTCAAAAGAGGAGAAATTACCGAAGAAGATTGAAAGAACTTGGAAATTGATTACCCAGAACATGTGAGCATTTTTATTAAAGATATGGAAGGATCCAAAATAGTATAAAAACTCTAACGAACCCAAATGAAAGAATCTTTGAATATTTTATGCAACGGAAATCATTTTACTACGAAATTACTGGTTAGAAACTCTCGACTGATTTTATATAGAATATCGAAATCTACAACGATATAAAATGTTTTAAACTCATCGAATGTATGATATTTTGTTTGTAAAATGTTTTTTTGAAGATAAGGTAACCATTGTTGAATGTAAATCATCCACACTCGCAAACAGGTCCCGGTTTATTTATGGACTTTTTCGTTTGAATTCTTATAGCACAATCTTATACAATGTGTTATGTTTTTATCTCTACTATAATTGCGCAATCGTTAAAATTTGAAAAATATTCTTTAATTTCTTGTTACAAAAACGCAACAATTTTTTTCCTCTTCTAACCTTAAATTTTTCTATTTTTATCGTAATAATTCTCTCTCATATTTACCTACGAGAGAACTTTAACACATAGACTCTATTTCCTCCTTTTTTAGTCTTATGTTTATGAAATTCTTCAAAATATTTATATTCTTGACAAATTTGTACAATTCTTTCTTTTTGAGCCAGCCCATTTATATAGAAAAAATTTACAGCTTTGACTTGTCTCAATTCATATTCATAAAACTTTTCCGGTTATTTCCTTTCATTAGTTTAAATATTTATTATACTATAAGTGTACAGGATCTGTGTTATTTAATTTGATAAATCACCAAAGATTTTCTCTTGACCAATTGTTTCCCTATATATTGGTTCGAAAAATGTTGTTGTTTTTTTTACTAACAATTCCTTGACATAATCATTGACTTTAAATTTAAGTTTTTAGTGTGAATTTTCTGGGGGGGGGTGGGGTTTTGGGCAAAAATCATACTTAAAAACCGTCCTCTAATAGACTCCTTTTTCAGCATCCCCTTATCCACGTCTTTTCGGTTTCATTTTGATCAGTGGGCTGTGAACTGGGTATGGAGTTATAATTGTTTACAGATTTTTTGAAGAATATCGATCCATTTAAAGGTTTTTATTAATCTCAACTCAAAAATTACTTTTCTTTTTTTTCACATTTTGAGGTTTTTCTGTTATATCGTCTCTAACAATACTTGATTTCTCTATCGCGTTTTCAGTTATGATAAATCTTTAATGTTGGTATTTTGCATCAAAACATCATTAAATATCTTTATTTTTATAAACTCTAAACCCTTATCTGTATTGAAAGTAGGTTTAGGAAGGGTTTTGATTGATTCGAATCCTTATGGCATCATTTATCTATATCTTCAGTAAGGCTTTTGAAAACATCCTTTCCGTTTTGTTCTTTTGGATAGCCCTTGGACCAAGCATATTTTTGAAAAAGTAATCAATGACAATTTCAATCATATACTTAAATCCATCATTTTGATCTGAATAGGTTAGAACATTATAACTAAATTCTGCTGCCCATTAAATCGTTTCAATTCCATCTCTCCTAATAATGTTATAATTTTTCTCTTTATTAAACTTTTTTTCGTACTCGTGGCAATAAAAAATTCTCTACGCTTCTAATCTCTATTGTCTTCCTTATTCTTAGATTACTTTTTCCTTTACTACTTTGTTTTTTCATAAGGGATTATTTATAAAAATTTACTCTTATATTGTCTTAACCATTTTGAGACAATTTTTGCTTTGCAAATTCTATAACAATACAATTCCCGTTTTTTGAGTATTGAACAATTATTTAGGAATCTATCATTTTTTCGTTATTTCTTTTTTACATTTGTGACAATGTATTATAACCATCTTCCATTATATATATCAAAGTTTCCAAGTTTATTTGAATTCGTCTAATATAACAGAATTGTTCGAGCTTCATTTTTATAGCCATAGCGGGTTACTGTATAGCATCTTATATTTACTGATAGGGACAGATATTCTCGCTTATCAATCTTTAGCGTTTAGTGCTAACTTGGTTTACAGATCTACGGGTGTACAACTCATGTTTATAGCTTTTGATATACTGTTCATCTCTCTAAATTCTTTCTTTATCTTCGAACAAACATTTTCTCTTCAAGTTTTCAATATATATTGTTTTTATATTACAAAACACATTCCTCTTAATTCCTTTGCAAGTCTTAACTGGATTTTCTTTTGTACAAGATATTTTGTACGAGTACATCTTCGATCTCAATCCACAAAATTCTTCTAAAACTATCACTATTCATATTCATTTTATCGAAATTTTCCCTATTACCTTCTTATTTTTAGTAGTGAAACATTTTGGTGATCCTTTATGTGATAATCCACTTGTATCAAACTCATCTATATTTTCTTTAATATAATTTTATAAAGGAGATCTCGTTTCAATTCTAGGCAAATAAGATGTCGCTGTTATCCATGTAACACAGATTCCAAATCTGGAATCAACACTTCTTTTAAATTTTATCGTTAACTCATACATTAAAACAATTTTTGATAGGTCAAGAGCTGAAAATCCTAATGTTAGGTCGGTTTTGTTAAATTATAACCTTTTTGTTTTGTACATGTGACTACGCTATACAGTTTTATCGTCAAAGATATTAAAGAAATTTGTAGGATTTCTGGAGTTTTCTTGGCCTGTTTAATTGAAAATTCTTCATTTTCCTAGTTTTATCTATAACACATCTATTTCTAACATTTTCCATAGATTTTCCAAAAAAACTGAGTTGTGTCATCAGGCTTGGTAAAAATCTTTTCTCAGAAGTCACTTGGTTAGCTTTGGGTCCTCATATTTAGTTATTAAAATCAATGTACTTTTTTCATAAAAGGCTTCTGATCGAATGCAATAACTCTATTGCACTATGTTTTTCAAAATCAATAACCTTGAGTTCCAGATAGAATTTCAAAATTTCCTTGAGGATGAACAACGTTATTCAGTTTTATCCAGTAAAGTATCGTGACACAAGTTTTGTTATGTATAATGTTCTGGGAGCCAAGACCTAAATCCCTTGTGATGTTCATGTAAATTTGGTTGGATATCCTAGATCAACTTCGAGAATTAAAGCTCATAATCCTTTCGTCGACAGTGAGTTTCTACAATTGTTTCTTTGCCAAATATCTTCCTTTTTTTTTTTTTTTGTATATGTTTTAAGGGATTCATCCACTTAATATCACCGTATGGTAAAATTGTTGCACATACAGACCATAACCATAAAGGTTGGTTTGCATCGACATAAAAGTAAATAGGTTTTCGGGCTTTGTTTTTATCGAAATCTTTCAAATAATTTGGTTATTTGCTTTAACATATCGCTTAATACATTGAGAAATTTACCGTCCACGAATACCTTTGTTCAATCGACTAATACAATTGTAATTCTATTTATTTCGTTAATTTTAACATAGCGTCCCATGCGAGACTTGGAGTCAGTTAGATAATGAGACTAGAGATCAAGTTCTGTAAACAATTTCAGAACAAATGTTCTCTGAAATTTTCAAATATATCAGGCGAGCAATTAGTACATCTTTAGGATATTGTTACAAATCAGAGTAATTATCCCGAAGACTTGTCTCTTTTAATTTGTTCAAAACGCTCAAGTTAGTTGTTGATAATCTTTCTCAGTTTATTGCCTCTCATCTGTCAAAAGTGAATAGAAATCTTGAAATATTCAGGTCCTTCTGTGGTTAATCAAGTTTTTTCAATACTATCGATAAACTTCGTTAAGGAAATTATGCCCTTTATCCAGATAAAATTTTTTAAGATATTCTATCTTCAGTCATTTGGTTGTGCTTATCTAGAATTGCGTTCAATATTCGTCCATCTTGTATTTAATAACGATGTGTATGTTTGAAGTTCCCTTCTTTTGTTTAGATTTTTAGCTAATTTTTCAATAGATGATGCCATAAATCTGAACTGTATCTACGAATGTAAACTTTGATGAACTTTTCTTGGTTTACCATCTTACAAAACTCATTACCCATATTCCTGAATTTACGGAATAATTTATATATTTTTTATTTCATCTGTGTTTGCGATCAAATCAAAACATTTCCATATTGTATTAGCCAATTCTTATTATGTACAAATGAAGTATCGTAATTTGACATATTGTGAAAGAAAAAACCTGGAATTATTTTGAGGAAATTTGAGATTCAAGTTACAAGATAAATTGAGCCTGAACCTCTAAATTTACTCTGTTTACAAAATGACAATGAATCTCATACGTTTTTTTATTCTTGTTTGATTATCAAAACCGCTCACATTCAACAAATATGACAAAGACTAGAATTTTGGGTTACGCTAATTCCTTCTTCTTCGGTCAATTTTCATAGGTTTTTTTAAGAATTCTTAGAATTATACCTTTTTAGCGCTATGTAATTTTTGATATTTTAATTGAACCTCTTCAAAACAATTTTGCAGGAACATTTAGGCAAATCGTCTTCAATTTTTTTGCTCTATAAGCATATAGGTTTTGTACATGCGATTGGTTCACATGTTCGTACACTAAATATAGAGTAAGTAAACCATAAGGGAGAATATGCTTCTGAATCTTGGTTTGTAGTCGATTTTTTGCCGGATTGTTTTTGCATGTTGGAATCTTCTCTAATGATGCTTTTCAAAATCCATATAAATAACGTAAGGGATCAGAAAATTTCTTTTGATTAATTAGTAAATGTTGTCGTTTGGACTCTGGGAAATGGCATAAATAGGTAACAGTGTTATTGAGCATATCTTTCGTGATTTTTACAAAATTTCCTAAATGATCTAGTTAACATCTCCAGATTTCGTAGAAATGGCTTTGAACATCTTCTACATAGAAAATTTTTATGTCCATGTTTGGATGTTTGGAAGAACTCACTAATCTACTTAACACTCCAGTTAAATCAAAACAAAATTGAGATTTTGTCTTTTTTGTTTATAATCATACAATAAATCGATTTTCTTAACTCGGCATTTAATAAACATTTGGAAATGTTGTAATGGGAAACAATGTATGAGTTTCTCATCATAACTGTAGATAATTTATAGACATTTTTTGGATATTTTGTTACTTGGAATTGTTTGACCTGTCGTATTTATCAAATTAATATGGTATATCTTTTAAGGACATTGGATACTCGAAACACCTGAAAATATATTCGTCATTCAACGAAATTTTTCGTATTGTTTTGCCTCTGTCCAACATGAGCCTCGGGTTTTTCAATAGCACATCGGATAGAATAAATAAAGAAGCAATAATTCATCTTTATTTTTGCGATATTTATACAAAAAAGCTTTTTACTTGTCCTATCTTTGTTTTCCTTTGGCAAATCGAATATATGATCCGGCATTCATCATTTTCGTGTTTGTTAAGGCCGTCAAAACTAGTTGTTTGCAAAGCTATTTAAGAATGTCCATCCAGAACCTCTATTTGGATGATTTGTCTGTTCTCGATGTGTTAATTTATTAAATTGCTTAGTAATAAAGTCGTTTACGCTGTCAAAAAGGATTTCGTCTGCTTTTATAGTAAAGTACATTGGACGACGATTTTGTGTTCTCAACCGTATTACTAAAGTTCTTCATCTCGAATTCTCACATTCCAAAGAGAGATAACCCTTCAATATTTTTCTTACATTCTCTTGAAATTTTTCTATTAAAAACTTTTAATTTCTGGCCTCATAATTGATAGATATTATGTAAATTGACCATGGGAATTTGTCGTTTTCAAGTATTGTTAAAAGTATTGTCTTTGAAAAGACCGTGTATAGAGGATAAAAACTTCGACCATCTATGATATTTTCAGGTTTTTCGTGTAAGTAGTTTTTATTATCAATTTCCCTTTCGCTATCATTTCAGACTTAGTTTTATTGGTTTGTTTTAATGGACAATTTTTTCAAGCGATTGATTTATTTTTTTCATCATTAAATAGATTGAGTATCTTTTTTATCTTCCTTAAAAGCTTATATTTTAATTCACAGAGACAGCAATTTTTCTATGTTATAAACGTCTTTTTCTCCGTGACCATCGATTTGATTCTCTTTAAGCCCATTTGTCCTTAAAAAGAATTTGCAGGTTCTTGTCTCATAAACTGCCTTTAGTTTTTTAGAATGAATGTTTAGAATTATAATTTCTATCATAATGGTGTTCAAAAAATGTCTTTTTTCATGTCAGTACTGGACATGATACCTTTTTTCCTCTCCATTTAAATAGGGAAAATTTCTTAACTAAAGAATTTTGAAAAAAGTAATGATTTTTTACTTGAATTATGAGACAGAAAATCAGCACAATTATCATGGTGAAACAGATGATTAGTATTCTTCTATTTATATAGAAAAATCTGTAAACTAAGAACTATAAAATTGATGGAAAAAATTGTAAGTTATAGGACAAAATAGTACTTTTATTACTATATTGGTTTGTGTGAGGTAAATTATAAATTCTTTATGCTATTTTTTCAATAATTTTTTCTTTACAACTATTATCGCAAAGATTTTTCATTAAGATTTTCAATTATACTTTACAACAATACAGAATTTTCGTTGATTCGAAGCAGATATGACATCATTTTCCAAATATGATATTGATTTCGAAGCAAGAAGTTTTCCAATAGACATGTCGTGAGTTTACTGTTTGATTTTTTACAGATTCGATTTATTGTCCTTATAAACAGTATTTCTAACGTTAGAGATTTTACGGGAACTGTCCCAAAAGTGGCGGTTCTAGAATCGGCATATTCATCAATCTACTAGGAAACATGATTAATGAAAATGAAACGTGTTGTCCCAAGAATAATAAAAAGATTTTTACATTAAACGAAATACTTCTGAAACCCAAAAAAGTTTATTCGGTTACATGAAAAGTTTACTATTATAAACTAACAAAAATCCTAGATTCTAAATAGAAAATGTAGTATATTACAAGAGAAGCCCCCTGTTTTTTATTTTTAATTAAATGGAAACAATTATAAGCGTTCAGCAACGTAACGTTAAAACGCAAAAATATCGACGTTTAATGTCCATAGTATTCGTAGGTTTTTGTCAAAATTTTTACGTTCAGAACGCGTAAACAATGAACGTGATGTTTTGTGTACTTATATGTTCTGACTTAACGTAATTTTGCATTGTCCAATTTTCCCGATAATTCGTGGTGTTCCGGTACCTTGAACAGTAATTTTTTCCCTTGATGATACTGTTGACTCCGAAAGTGCGCTAGGAACCTCATATTTCATATCTACTAATGCAGGGTTTATTCGATACTATGAATTTCATATTTCAAAATTTAAATAATTTGAATCGCGAATCATTTCGTTTGGAAGAATTTGTTTTTACTGTGATTTTTCTAGATTAATAATGCGGGACCCTATCAACAAGCCAAACCGCGCGCTGCTGTTAGTTGGGGTGTGTGTGTTGGGTTGTCTGATCGTGGGGGTGGAGTTTGGGGAAAGTTTTCGCTTACCGATCAGCAAAATCCCATGGAGTGGAAATCTTACCATAAAAGTATTGGTGTTGTTTATAACAAAAAAATATTGCTGAATGCAAAGAATTTACTATGTATGTAGGTGAGCTTTGTTCTCCGATTACAACCGTAATGGAAACTGACATTATTTCTGGCCATTCCGAGTTATATAATCATTGTTAAACCGTTGAGCGCCAATTACACAGTATAATTAAATTTGATTGTGGGGGTCTTACCAATAAATTTAAATAAAAAATCAGTAGCTGGACTCAAGCTGGTTAGTAGCTTCCTCAGCATTTTTTTACGTATCAAAAAGACGAGGCGTAAATTCAAAAATTGATATGTACAAGATAATATCCAATTTGAGATAGTGTTAATTAATATGTGAAAAGTTATTTAAATGACCTTATTTACCGACGTTTTAAATTAATTTGTTAATCCGTTTATTGAAAACGATTTAAAGAATTACTGAACCAAGAAAGCTGGAGTATTATTCGGCTTTCAGGTACAATAGATGAAGGTGTGCCTTCTTTTGAAATATCCACTATATCTCTCCGTTTTACTACCTCTATTAGAGAGATAAAGCGGACCAATTTATCTTGAAATTACGCTATCCGTTTTAAAGAGATAAGTAAATTATCTCCCATATTTCATTTTGGCAGCATTACTCAAACTGAAGAAGGTTTACCTTCATCTACACAATCTTTATATAGAGGGGTTATTTATTAATTACTAAATGAGTAATTTAAAATTGTTTTAAAACTTAAGTGTACATTCAATGTATTTTATTTTTTTACATAATAAAACTGATGGTCATTTTTGGGAACTATTAAACGCAGATTAGTGCATACTTAAAGGATGTCTAAGTGCCTCATACAGACGCGAAGTTTTACTTATTTTAATTTTCCGGTTCTATTTATCTAATATAATTATAGAGTTAAGTCTATTCAAAACATATAAAGGGGAACAAATATATTTGTAGAGAAATTCCACACACCAGCATTCTATGCACTCTTTATATTTTAACCTTCTATTCATCCCATTCCAGCTATACATTCCCCTCTTTATATTTATAAAATTAAAAAAAAAAAATCTATAATTCACAACATATAGAAAAAGTGGACAATGAAGCAGATCTTAAACTAAAAAAGCTATTTTTCCTCCCAATCTTGATATTAAATGACTGCGCCTAATATCTCCCATGAAATGGGACTTGCGGTGACACTTTGTGAAGTTGAACATCCTGGTTTGTGGGATTTAGTGGGATATTTCAATTGAAGGAAAACACTAATCAGCTGAATGAGCTCTTTATACTATTTTACACTTATCTTTATTATTTTAAAAGTACTCTAATCATTTTTTTTTTAGTTACTACTTCCTTTATTTTAATTTATAAATATCCATAAAAAAAAAACTCTTGTATTATAATTTGTAAGTTAATATTATACTAAAACATTAAAAAAATAGATAGTATAGCAGGGGGAAAACCTTTGGTTATTTGCGTGGAAGGGGTTAGAACAAGCAAGGTGAATAACTTCTAAGAAATATTGGTTGTTGTGATGTCTCAAAAACCTCTAATCCTTTTCATGCTAAGGTTTTCCTTAGCGTCTTCTAAAAATTAATTAAGTAAGGTTATCAGTAGCATTAATTTTAACACAAAAGCTTTGAGATTATAATCATTAAAACGAGAGAGAGAAAACCAAGCATGATGAAATGATTATTCCTTGACAACGAAATTGTAAAGCCAAATTACAGCCTCAAATTGTAGGTTCCTTCTCATGCATTCATCCGTGATTCGTTTTATATGCGCTGATGATTTGTAAAAATTAGGGTTTTTAGCAAGCAAAAGATTGTTTTAAACTCTATACTTCAAACAGATTGAAATGAGCTTCCCTCGCAGCAACACCATATAATATTACCTTTTAAAATTTAGTAACATATTGGAGTAAAACTAATATCTAAGTCCCTTTGTGTAAAGTTTTGTTATTGGCGATGGAAGGTTTGAAAAGGATAAACTGGAATTCGGACATTTTCAATGGTTATATGATACAAAAGGTCTGATACAACGTGTATAGGATTGGAATCGTAATCCTCTTCGTTAGGTGGGAGAGGTATTAAATTTTTTACATAAAAAATAAAGAATATAAAAGAAGAAAGCAAGGGATAGATCAATGGTTTTAAGCATACCCTAAAAATGACTTGAGATTCCAGTCTCTCTTCACCTAACGAAGAGGATAGATTACCAATCATCAAAACATTGTGGTTTCTGCCTTTTGTAACATATAACGGTGATAAATTTCCTACTAATCTAATTCCTTTTTTTACAACAAGAACACCAATATTTTATTCTTGATCAGAAGCCACCAATTTATGGAGACTCAGGAATAAACTATAGAAGCATATAATAGATATACAAATGAATGAAATTTTAGAGCAAGTAAAATGTTGCTGTGCAGAGATTTATCTACGTGGAAACTAAATAAATATTTTTATTAAATTTTGAATTCATTCCTTTGGGTTGTATGTCTAAAAAAAAACATCCCAGTCTTTCATATTGAAGGACGCAATTTAATCACCGACTTATTGTCTGACACAGAGACTGTAAGTAGCTAACTCTGTATTCAACTCATAGTTCCTACTAAGTTTAGGTTCTACCGTCATGATTGATTTAGAGTAAAGAATTTCGATGCATAATGTTTGAGTGTTTCTCCTAACTAGAGTGCGGCGTAATCTCCGCTAAAATATTTTAATTTTAAGAGAAAATGCAAAGTGATCTGTACTCTTTGGCTACAGTTTTTTCTCATATTCCTAGTCACGGGCTAAGTGTTGGTAACCTCAAAGGCCTTGTACTGTTTGTTAATAAATTACAGGATTCTTAAATTCTTAAAAAAAAATGCCTTGTATTGGAGTGATTATCATATTTTATATTTCTTGTTTGAAGAATAAATTAAATGCTCTAAAATTAATCTTATTTCCCCACTCTACGAATAAAATAAGTTGACACGGGAGTAAGAAATGAAAACTTGATTTTACGCCCACTCTTAACTGAACGTCTATTTACAAAGTTGTTAGATACTCTATGAAGCACATTAACACTCACTTATCCTAATTTAACCTTAAGAATATTTTTTTATTCACCATGAAAAATATACGTTCCAAGGTCAGTATTCATCTGAACAACGGCCTCTTTATTGAGTTCCTGATCAGAAGACTAATGAAGCTGAACAGTCCAATCTGCACTTTTGATCCACAGTGGCAGTTCCGCTCACGAACTGGGGAGTAACGAGGGCTAAAATTGAGAAGAACAAAAGGTGCACGGCCACGATTCCTTGAGGGTACATTCTGTTAGTCCTGAAGTCCTCAAAGTTTCAAAATCCTGGTTGATCCAGGATCTTCCAAGCCAAATATGATCTACTACCCACGTCAATTTACATTTTTGACAAAGCGCCACCGAAAGTTATGTATTCTTGTTTAAAAAACTTTATAATAAATAAAAATGCCTGTGAAGTCAATGAAATGCAATGGTGGCTGGATGTTCCACATTTTGTTCATCTATTAAATTTCTAAATACATTTACAAGGGCAGTAAGTTTCTTGGTGGGCTTTCCTAAATCTAGAGTGCCTGCTAAGGTAATAGGTTTTAACATAACTCTATACAAGTTTCTAATTTGGCGCAAAGTATCATTTCCAAAATCTCATGCTATGGCAGGGAGTTATCAATATGGGCCTTAAATCGAATGGACACATTTAGTAGTAGTCATAGTTTGGGTGTGGAATAAATCTGCTAGTTATCTATAGTTAATGAAAATTTCATATTTTCAATAGTGTATTTAAGGAGTAGATGTTCAATAACATCTAAAACATATTGAGTTCACGAGCTTTTACCATCTGTAAAGGCAAGATAGTAACAGTTTTTTCTCAACTGTTTCAACTTAATTCATCGGCAGTCCCTAACATCATTCTCTAACACTGGAATAAAATTCTAAAGGACATGAACAATTTTATATTTCGTTTTTAAAATTATTCCAATTATGGCTTCGTAGACTTCACAATCATTTCAGTAACCTATACATACAATTATTTATGTCGTTATATTATCGTTTTAAGCATGTGTAATACGTTTTATTAACTTGGCTACTTAGGTCATTGCATTGTCTTATAAAAATCCATAATTACTCTCTCATCCCTATTTTAAACTTAATTTTTCCTGAAAAGTTTTTTCCATTTTTTGTAAGACAAAGACCTGTAATTTAATTTGTTTTATAT
>NW_025785068.1:0-10378 GCF_021130785.1 Homalodisca vitripennis | reverse complement strand
AAATGCAAAAAGGCCTCTGTTTGTTTCTTTGTTTTTACGCGAAAAAACGTACAACTGATTAAAAACTGAAATTTTAAATAGTAATTTTTAGGGTCACTTGGTGAATATAGGCCAATTTTGTATTTCGAAATTTCCTCTGGGGCTACGTCCCACTTATCATAAAGCAATTCCATCTTGGTCTCTAAAGTCGTATTTAAGAAATTGCCTACTAAAATTTAATATTTGTTTGGGAAAGCATGTTTTATGACAGGACAGCAATGTGTTGGATTAACCTGTATTTTCTTTTTCTCTACTTTTAAAATAGTGTGTAAGTTTTACCCATTAGTTTTCTGTCTTACATTCTTTCGACAAAGGTAAATTGAAATTAACAGAACTTTGTGTGGTATCAAATTCCAACGCAGCCCCCCAAACATTACGTTGTAGAGCGTCAAAAAATGTGTAAAAACCAGGGAAATCTCACAGTATTGCTAAGACATCACGCGGGAAGTGTGGTAATAACTTTGCACCATTTAACGTCTCTGCTTTCCTCAACCTATTGAAGATTACATTCCGATCAAGGGGAGGAGAAAAAGGATCTGGGTAGTACATGTAAAAATTTTCCCTACAGATTTTCCAAGTCCCTATAAGGACGTGAATTAATTTAAAATAAAAAATAATCACTTTCTAAAATTAAATTAATAATATATATATATTTTATATATTATATTTACTTTGTAAGAAACATAAAATATTGTAAGTTGTAATGTGTGGGTAATGTTTTTTTTTATTTACTATGTTATATTATATTACTCTACATCAAATATTTTTGCATGGAAGTTGTGAGACCGGGTACAATTTATTTAAAATGCCTTAAATAGCTGGGTAAAAAATATGAAAAACCATTTGAAATCTTATAAACAGTTATGAATTTAAAATATTTTAAAATTGCAATGGTAATGTGAGAACCGCTGGACGAATTCCGCTATAACCTTTTTCAAAATATTCATTGAAATCGGAGGAAATTTAAAATAAACAGAAAATTTGAAAAAATGCCTGGATTTCTTTTTAATACAGAAAAAGGGTAATATTAATGTGTTTATAATCAAAATTTTAAACCCCACATTAAACAAATTTTGAAATTTTACTAAGGTTTACCAAATTCCCAAAGGACAGACGTTTAAGTATTAAGTATAGAGGGCTTAATTAGCAGTGTAATGATGATAGCAAAAAACATAAATTTAACCCTAAATTAGTTGCGTTAGTAAGGGAAATTAATACTTTCTAAAGCATTGTAAATACCTTTCAAACACTGTTTTAAAACAAATCCTAATGAACAAAGCTGTGAATGCTTTCAAATAAGATACTCCAAATTGGGTGGCTTCCTAATTAACTCAATAATCCCTTATTTTCCTGAATAAAATTTTGAAAAGCATAAAGATTTCTATAACTCAAAACCTTAATTTAAAGTTATTTTTGAATGATACAAAAGGATTTCTCCATTACACCGGAAGAAGAAAGGGTTATTCAAAACGATGTGATAGGTTTCTTTTGTCTTACGTATGCATGATGTATATTTTTCTCATCGCGGCAACAAGAAAAATTTTACGATGGAACTGTAAATATTTTAGACCGAAAATAAATTACAAGGGCCTGCAGTAAAACCTTTTTTGGTCGAAGTAGGGTTTTCCGAGCCTGTGCACTTATAATTTTTTTACCGGATTAAAAAAGGTGGGACAGCTGTCAAATTGTAAATATAATTAATTTAAACTGGAAATGCTCCTACAGTACAAAACGTGACAGGAGTTAGTTTTAAACTACCCTGAAAAATTTAAAAAAAAAAAATATCTTCCTGGTGTATGCCCACTCATGTTTCAATAATTTCATTAGATTCATATTGCATTTATAACTGCTTTTACTATGTGTTGAAGTACAAGGGAAATTTTATTTTTAAATAATTGCGTGCAAATTTGAAAGCAACCTCCAAAATATTAATTAATATTGTAATTTCCTTAATGATAATTTATAATAAAACCGTACCAATTGAAAGAAAAAAAATTAAATTCATTTGGCGTTTTTAAGTTTTGTTCCAAAACTTTTATACTGTAACAGTAAGTAAAAATAAATAAGATTACCAAAAAAATCTCAATACAAACTAACATTCATTGTTCTTTAATTTAAAAAAAATTTTAAAAAAATACAAAAATAAATATTTCAATTAAATTTTAAACTGAACAAACAAAGTTTTGTAAGCCGCAGTGTATATTACACGCGCTCAGATTGGCGAGTGAGGAACGACCGAAATTTTGCCTGGGGAATTCGTTTACAGTTATTGGAATTTCCCAATCAGATGTCAAGATATTTAATTAATTATAAAAATTTTTACAGTTTATTTTTTCAAAGAAACATTTCGACATAAAACAAGTTAGGGAAAGGGCTTAAAATGAACTACAGTAATTATTTGGCCAATCTTATTTTTTGATTTAATGAGGCAGGAGTTTTACTTTGGTAGGGGGGGTTTTAAAATAAGTTGGAGAGAAATTTCCCTTTTTTTCAAAAGAATAAACTACTTGATAAACTCAAAAAAAATGTAAGATAAATTTAAACTTTATCGGCATTTTTTATCTCGTTTCCTACGAGGGTTCTTGTTTTAAATCATTAAATCAAACCCAAATTTAAAAATTATTATTCTGAAAATGAACCCATAATTCGAAAATATAACTATTATCTTAATTTTTCCGAGAATTTTTTTTTCCCCTAAAAAGACTTTAAAAAAATAGTTATGAGTATTCAGAATTTATTACTAAAACAATGATTTGTTGTATTTTTTAAAAAAAGCCTTTTATGTTCGACCCTTCACCCAACATTGTTCACGTCCTATAATACATTTGACCCGTTGGATTTACGACGCTTTGCCTAAACAGTGTTTATAAGTTCTAAAGACGGCTGTTATTTTCTGCTCACTCGATTAAATCCTTTTCGACAATCCCGGCACATAAGGGTATTGACATAAGCATTTTTTTTTGTCAATGTTTAATTATGTTTTTTAATTGTTCGTACTAATGGTCAAATTATAGTAAAGTTTTTTTACACACCTGACGATATAACGTTCGTCCTGAAACATGTAGCAAGAATTTAAAGACGTGAACTTTTAAAGTTTTTACAAGTAAAGTGCCTATATTTAAATATAATTTAGGTTCATTAATGCCCTCAGTTTTTTACAACTCTAGGTCGAAACTAATATGGATGTTTGTTTTTTATCACTTAATGAATGCATTAACAGCTATTATGAGGCTAAAATTATAATCTGACTTAGATTCTGACGTAAAATAGCATCAAAATATCCTGCTCTATGTTGAAACATGAACAATAAATATATAAAATAATCATGATTTTTAATATTCATGATTTCAAATAATTAATTTTAATATTTTTCTACATCAGGTGTCTATGTTGGAAATAAAGTTATAAAAAATTAAAATTGATGGTAAGGTGTTCGCTTTGCAATAATTTTTATTTGCTTTGCGTTACACAGTATGAAATTGTTTCCAAGGCAAGAGGAGCAGATTCATTCACCAGGACTGATTGGCTTTGGCAGGTGGCTTTGGTTGCTTTCATAGGTTTGTGGTCAGCCAAGCTAATGACATTTGCGGTAGTAGTGAATTCAGGGATTGGTTCGAGAGGTAGCCGAACTATCAGAGAAACATAATACTACCTTCTGACAAGTGTACGGTTCTAATTTTATTTTTAACCTTAAGATTAATTAAATTGTACATTTAATAAATTAATATTTTTAAACTTTTAAAAATGTATATAATTAAAATAGTCTAGTGTTTTGTTTGTTGATTTTCTAAGGCAACCAAAACTATCGATCAATCACTATCCAGTCCCCAGTTGTTAAAATTTTTGAGGCTTTATACCCAAGAGACTGAAGATTATATTTATCAATCTCGTAACTGATGAGAAATATGGTTTATCCAGTATTACCAATACAACTTTGTTTAGTAATTTTATCTGTAGCATCTTTACTTAGTGGCCTGCAGAGAAATGCCATTTATTCATATTTCTGCAACGCATATGGTATAGTGGGCCATAAACAGTTCTTTTTTAATTTATAAATCTATAAAATGTGTGACTTTCTTCTGTCTTCAATTCGGATATATTTAAGCAGCAGATGCACAACAGTTAAATTTAACCCTGCATTTTCCGACCTATTCCCTTTGATGTTTAAAATTCTCCATGGTTCTTTGCTTGAGCCTTATTTTTTCAATGTTTCCATCTATGACACTGTTGATAAGATTCAATACAAATCCAATGTATGCTGACAGCATCAAAGTGTTGTATGCTATCAAGACCAATTCCCCATAAGACAGCGATATTCTTAAACGATCTCTTCATCAGATTGTGCTTTGGTGTTTAGACAATCAAAAGGATTCAAATGTTACGTGCATGTAACCTTTGATCGAGAAAGACGCTCCATCGTTTACAGCTATTCAGCAGACGAAATAAATTTTGAACAATGTAGTGGCATTATGGATTTAGGCTTGGGTACCATTACTGGAACGTACCAGTCGAACAGCTGGAACAAGAAGTGCTCAAGTTTTTATCATTGAAACATCGGAGGGATCTGACGTATGCTATCTTTCTCTTCAAGTTGATTTGTGGATTACTGGACTGTCCACAAAACTTCTAAATTTAATTGACCTTCGGCTAACTGACACTAATAGATCTAGTAATCATTTATCAACAGAAATTGTAATACAAACTATTTGTAGAATAGCCTCTCCCACGTTTAATGCGAATTGGAAACTCTAATTTCTGATTCAGTAGACCGTAATCACAACAGGCTACCTGTTCTCCACCTTAAGATCAAACTTATTTACCTCCCTTATTAAAACTTCACACCCCGAGCATATCCATCTGGGGGCTTCTGTAAAATATTTTTCTTTTGTTTAGTTTAATTCTTTATGGCTTTTCCGTCCTTTTGGTTTACTAGTTTATGTGAGGTCTTTTCAAAGGGACGGTCGATGGTATTGATAAAATGTAAAACAGTGAGAGCGGGTTTGAACCTTCGTTACCCACAAATTTAAAAACCCAAAGTTTAGCCGCTAGGCCATGGGGACACTTAAATTTACAAGGGGTTTTTTTACCCTCTTTAACTATAAAACACCAAAAAATTTTGTGATACAGATAAAAAGAATAGATTTTTAATATATTATATATATATAAGTAGATATAAATTATGGCGGTTCTGGCGCACTTTTGGGACAGAAAAGAAAATAAAATGTAAAATATGTCCATTGAACCTTTAAACAAATCAAATTTAAAATTTTAACGGGAAAGCACGAATGTTAAAAACCGAATCTTTAGCTTTTTTTCGGTTAAAAGGGGGGCTTCTACTTTTTTAAGCGGTTTTAATGAAAAAATAAAAAAATTTTTTAAATTTAAAAAAACTTTATTTAAAAAGTTAATTGTAACACAGTCTTTATCTTTTTTAGTTTTCCCTTTTCCAGTAAAAAAACAAGGGGTTTTTTTTCATTTTTGTTTAATTTTTTAAAATCTTTTTCTCATCCAAACAGTCAAAAATTGTTCGGCAAGTGTATTTTTCAATTTTCCCAAAACTCAAAAATTTTTTGTAAACCCAAATTTTATCTTTCATTTTCCCCCAAATTCAAGATTCTATATCTTTTTTTTCTTCCAATTCCATTTTAATTTCTTTTTATTTTTTTTGAATCTTAGTTCACCAACCTTATTAATCTTGAAAACCAGTGCTGCCTTTTATTATAAAAAAAATCTTTTAACTAAATTTATTTAAAAAGGGATTTTTTTCTATAACAAATGGGAAACAACTAAAAAAACATTTGACCAAAAATTGTGCTGATTTGTGTAAAAAAAATCACCACTTAAAAAAATTTTTAGTTTAAAAATTTTTTTGCTCTTTAAATAAGGACCCGGAAAAAAGATGGGAGTCCCCCATATGCAAAAAAAGACATTTTTGAGCATCACTTTTACTCGTCATTACAATTCGAAAAACCCCATTTGAAAAACAAAGAAATTTATGAAAAAGAACTAAATTATTTGGGGGTTTGGGGGCTAAAAGAGAATCAAACGGGGTTTCATAAAAAGATGTACAATTTTAAAAAATTTGCGTAAATTTAAAAAGAAAAGCTTTAAGGAAGTTTTAAAAAAGATCTCAATCAAAATTTTAATTTTTTTGAAAAAATTAAATTTCAATCGCTGAAAAATTTGCCCTTAGAAACAAACGAAAAAAAATAAGTCTGAAAGGATCGAAGAAATTGTTTAAAAAACCCTTAAAAAAAAAACCCTTTAAAAATATCATTGATGTAAAAGTTTTATCCCCAATACACGGTCTTTTCAAGCAAAACATTTTTTTAAAGAATTTAAAACCCATAAATTATGGGCAATTTACAAATATCTAAACAATTTTTGAGGCCAGAGATTTTAAAAATTTATTTGAAAAATTTCAAGAAAAACCCTTAAAAATATGAAAGGTTATTTAAAAATTTTGGGAAAGGGGAAAAACGAACGAACTTTAGTGAACGGTGAAAAAAACAAAAAAGTGTCCAATGTACTTTACTATAAAAACAGACGAAATTTTTTTGACGTTTAAAGACTTTATTACTAAGCAATTTAAAAAATTAACACATTGAGAACAGGGCAAATCAATCCAAATAAGGGGGGTTTTGGATGGACATTTAAAAGCTGCAAAAAAATAGTTTTTTGGGCCCTTTAAAAAAACACGAAATGATGAACGCAGGATAAAATATCGATTTCCCAAAAAAAAAAACAAAGATAAAAAAGCTTGTATAAATATCAAAAAATTTAAAAATGATTATTGCTTTATTTATTCTTTTTCCGATTTGCTTTTTGGGAAAAAAACCCCAAAGAGACTGCGAAAGATCAAAAAAATATGAAAAAAATTTTTAAATTGGGCGAGATTTTTTCAGGTTTCGGGGTATCCAATGTCCTTAAAAGATATACAATTATTTTAGAAACGAAGTTACAATTCCCAAATACAAAATATCCAAAAATGTCTATCAATGTCTCAGTTTTGATGAAAAAAATTTAAAATTGTTCCATTACAAAAATTTTCCCAATTTTTTTAATGGGCCCAGGGTTTGAAATCGATTTATTGTATGTTAAACAAGAAGACAAATTCCATTATGTGTTGATAAAAAGATTTAAATAGATTAAAGAGTTCCCCAGTTAAACTAAACACGAACATAAAAAAAAATTTCCCCATGTAGAAAATGTTTAAGCCATTTCTACAAATTGGAGATTTAAACAGATCATTTTTTAAAAATTTTTTAAACAACATGGGAAATATGCAAACCTATTATGCCATTTCCCGGTTTAAACAACTAAATTTACTAATTTTTAAAAAAAGTTTAGCCATTTCCGTACGTTATTTATATGGATTTTGAGAGCTTATTAAAAAAAAAATTCCGACATGCAAGAAAATCCACAAAGATCATACAACCAAAATTCAGAAGTATTCCTTAGGTTTTACTCTATATTTAGTGCCCCCAATGTGACCAATCGCATGTACAAACCGTATGTTTTCGAGCCAAAAATGAGAAGATTTTGAAAAACGTCCCGACAAAATTGTTTGAAGAACTCAATAAATTATCAAATTTACATAGCGAAAAAATTAATTCAAGAACATAAACCTAAAAATTGACAGAAGAAAAAGAAATTTTCGTATCAAAATTCAAACGTTTGTCATTCTGTGAATGGTTGCTTATGATGTTGGGTAAATTCGTATGGTTTTACTCCTGATAGTTGGAAAGATAAGGTTTTATAATAAAGTGAGAGATCATTGTCTTTAAACCCGGGGCAATTTTTTCGAGGCGCAGCTCAGCTTTGTTGAAAATTTTAAATTAAAAATTTTTTCCTCGAATATTCCCTTTTCCCCTAAAACAATATGTCGAATTACGATATCATTTGTACAAAAAGAATTGGTAAACAAAAAACGGTAATGTTGATTTGATTGAAACACCGATAAAAAAAAATATAAAATTATTCTGTAAATTCGGGGATATGGTTATGAATTCAAAGGTTTGAAAAACCAAGAAAAATTATCAAGTTTTGTTTGTAACACGTTCAATTCAGGGCCTCGTCTATAGAAAATTTAAAACAAAAAAATCTAAAAGAAAGACTTCAAACATAAAAAATCATTTTATAAAAGATGGAAATGAATGAATTAATAGAAAGACAGCCCAAAGACAAAAAAGAAATTTTAAAAATTTATCTGGAAAAGGCATATTTCCCTATGAATTTTCGACAGTATGAAAAACCTTTTTAAAACGAAAATTGGAATTCAAGTTTTCTATTCACTTTGCAGACGAGAGCATATCTGAGAAAGATTTTCAACACTATTTAAAATGTTTGGAACAAATTAAAAAGAAAAATCTAGGAAATTACTCTGATTTGTACAACATTAAAGATTTTTTTTTATTGCTTGCTGATATTTTCAAAAAATTTCAGAAATATTTTTTTAAATTGCTATAAACCGATCCGGACACTATCAAAACAGCTCCCAGTCTCGCATGGGACCAATGTTAAAATTAACGAAAATTGAGCTTCAGCTAATTAACGATTATAATATGTATTTGAGATTGAAAAGGTATTCGCGGAGGCATTTCTCAGTGTATTAAACGATATGTGAAAGCAAATAACAAATATTTAAAAAGTTTTGATAAGACAAAGCCCGAAAACTTTTTACTCTATCTCGATGCTAATAACCTTTATGGGTTTGGGGCCTCTTTGCAATTTACCATACGGCGATTCAAGGGGATGGATCCAAAAACTATAAAAAAGAAGAGTGGCAAGAAACAATTTTAAACTCACTGGCGACGAAGATTAGGGCTATTTCTCAAGTGATCTTGGTTATCCAAAAAAATTTTACACGAACTCACAAGGTTTCCCCTCTTGCTCCAGAACATTTTAAAAACAAAACTTTGCCAACTTACTGGAAAAAAACTGAATACGTTGTTCATTCGAAAAATTTTTAAAATTTTCTTTTTTGGAAAAAAGGTTTTGTTTTTTTGAAACATGTGAAAGATTATTGCATTTGATCAAAGCCTTTTATGAAAGAGTACATTGATTTTAATACTAATATGAGGACCAAAGCTACAAGTGGGCTTTGAGAAGGATTTTTTTTAAGCTGATGAAAAAACTCAGTTTTTAATAAAGTATGGAAAATGTGCGAAAAAAAATGCGATATTAGACTAGGAAATGAAGAATTTTTTAATGAAAACAAGCTAAAAAAACAAATTTCAAATGCTTTAACATTTTGACGACCAAATTTAAAACGAGTCACATGTACAAACAAAAAAGGTTTTAAATTTAACAAACCGTTTTTTCATAGGATTTTCAGTTTTTCGACCTCTCAAAATTCTAATGTACGAGTTTTATTACAACAAATTAAAAAGTTTGATCCAGATTTGAAACTTGTTACTGGATACAGACAGTTATTTTCTAGAATTGAAACGAGATCCTTTTAAAATTATTAAAGAAAAAAGATGACTTTGATACGAGCGATTTCCAAAAGATCATGAAAAGTTTCACTACTAAAAAATAAAAAGTCATAGGAAAATTCAAAGACGAATTTTAAAAAGCGAAATTTTAGAAGAATTCTGTGGTTTAAAATCAAAGAGTCCCGTACAAATATCTAGACAAAAATCCAGTTAGGTGTAAAGGAATTAAGAGAACGTTGTAAATTTAAAAAAATAAATATCGAAAAACTTTTAAAAGATGTTTTTTTCGAAAAATAAAGAAGAATTTAGGGGTGATGTAATAAAAGTTATAAAATGAGTTGACACTGTTCCAAAAAAACAAACTGGCACTGAACGCTAAAGATGATAAGAGAATCGTTCTAGAAAATAAGAAAACGATACAGTACCGTTTGGCTATAAAAATGAAGCAAAATCATATATTAGCGAATTAAATAAACTTGGGAAACTTTGATATGTAAATGGAAGATGATTTAATTCACTGTCCAAGTGAAAAAGAAAACGAAAAAAAATAGATTCAAAAAAACGTTCAAACTCAAAATGGGTTGTATAAAAATTGCTGCAAAATTTTTTAAAAAATAAGACAAACAAAAGTAAGTTTTATAAAGGGGAAACCAAATCCAAAACCGTTAAGCAAGAATAAAGACTAAAGAGGATAGAGATTTAAGCTCAGAAAAATTTATGCACCAGTAAAAAAAGTTTAAAAAGAGGAAAATTTTAAACATTTAGGAATTGACGATTTTTTGGGCAGCAGATTTTTGTTAAATGTTTTAATTTCAGATCAAAATGATGGATTTAAGTATATGTTAAATTTTATTGTTTTTTTTTTTCAAAATAGCTTGGTCAAGGCTATCAAAAGAAAAAAA
>NW_025785067.1:0-35716 GCF_021130785.1 Homalodisca vitripennis | reverse complement strand
TCTTGATTTATAAGTTTATCTTTTTAATTCGTTCTAATAATGTTGTTGATGCATCTGTATTAAAAAGAACTCTAAATTTCAATCCTTTTTCGAGCACTAAGAAATTATCATTTACATACTACTAACTTAACATTTCCTCTTTACTGTGACATGGAATAGTTTGGATCACTAATCACAGATTTTGACTAACAGAGTATGGGCATTCCGTGTGGTATTTTATATAAACTTATTTATGATTTAAGGTTTTCGTCTGTATTTGAAAGTCGCTCATACTGATGAATCTATATGAGTGTCAATAAACCAACCTGTTCCCACGTTCAAATGATTTTGATTGTCTAATTTGCTGAAATGAATAGTTGATCTGATCATAAATAATAAACGTTACAGTGAAGAGCGTGAGGGTGGCGGAGGTGATGCGCTGGTGAGACTAGCTCCTAACTCACATCCACAGCAACACCTACGCCCCGCGGATGCTATTGGTTCCCCCCCACTCACCCTCAAAAAGTGGTATCTTTCGTGCGCAATGTTTATCTTACAGATCTTGCAGAGACATGAGTGTATGGGAGGGGTGACTGGTGGCCTCTGGCTGAGACTAGCTTCCTAATCCTCACAAACAGCAAGGTTCACACCAGCCCTCCGGCGTAGTGTCTCAGCCTCAAGTGTGTGCAGTGGTTCCTGTATCTCATGATCTTTGCAGATCGAGAGAGAGGAGTAATGGATGTGGGTTGGCTGGTCGAGACTAGCTTCCCTAACTCACTAAAAACTCAAGCAACCACATTACCTACCCCCGCCGGACTCCATAGTGTACTTATACAGCCTCAATGTGTAACCTGAGCGCAGCTCTGTAATCTCTGATCTATGCGGGAGAATGACGGAGGCCGTGGGGAGCTGTGTGGTGGTGAGATCTTAAGCATTCCTACACTCACAAACTAGGCAACAAATCAGACTGTCACATCCAGCACCGCTACGAAGTGTCTCAGCCATACAAGTTCATGTGGATGCGCTCTGATATCGGTGCGCCTGAATTAGCACCCCCTGGACATAGCACCCCCTCGCTACTGACGTCATTTTGACGTCACGAAAGGGGGTGCTAAATCAGCACAGATGCCGTGTCCAGACCCTGAATAAGCACCCCCCTTCGAATACGGGGGTCCTAATTCAGCGCCTTGACCGTGTTCATGTGCTGATTTAGCACCCCCTTCGAATAGGGGGGTCCTAATTCAGCGTCTTGACCGTGCTCATGTGCTGATTTAGCACCCCCTTGAATCTGGGGGCTGCTAAATCAGTGCCGTAATTGATGAGCATGAATAATTACCCCAACGGAATAGAATAATAATCGTTTAACCATATTACGTTTTATTTTTAAATAAAAAAATTATATATATATATATAATAATTTAAATGTAATACAATGAGTATATTTACTGCAATTGCGGTCGTTTACTTAATATTTCAAAAACAAACAGTTCATTACCAATTGTCAAAATACTATGCATCAAATATACTTAGGTAAAAAACTAGGTTTCTAGGCATTCAAATTACAGGTTTATTTTAAAATAAAATTAATTTGAAATCATGGTACGAACAACGCAGAGGAACTGATATTGCGTAAATCTGGCATGTGTAATAAATATACATGGTCAGAGATTATATCAACCTATTAACCAATTTAAAAACAGAAATATTTTAATTTTTCGAATACCAATAAAAAGCGGGAAAATTTAGAAGCGTGAAATTATAATTTTGCGACGGCTAAGAGCCAATTATGTTTAATGACGCATCATAAACTGAATTATACTATTTAATCTGAATAGTATAATTCAAACACACTTGACAAACAATTTAAATATTATTTTATATCTACAAGAATCAATATCATTCAGTTATATCCATATCAGTTAGTTCAACTATAATTTAAAAAAAACGTTGAAAACAATGTTAAAACACGTAGCAATAAATATACTAATGTATTTTCAAAAGCGTTATTGCTTAGGTCAAAACATACATTTATATACTGAGTATTATGGATCTACATTGCTTAATTTCCCCTCTGTCGGTTTGTGTGCGTTTTGTTGTTGTTTGTTAAAAATGGAATATCTTGGAAAATCTAAAAGGAAAACCTAATAAATTTAATCCTACCAAGTCTTGGTCAAAACTTTGTGGTGGCTAAAAATATAATATGATGTTATCTTTAATACTTTTCAAAATAGTGGCTATTAAAATATTTTATCTTTTAACTTCTTAAAATCTGCAATTATTCTAAAATATTGCAAGAAAATGAATTTGAGAGGGTTCTATCACAAATCTAATGACCAAATATATAAAATATCATATACACAGATTTACTGTAACAAAACACTGTCGACCATTGAGGTTCTCGGCGAGTAGGTCACAATACAAAAAACCGAGTAAACGGCAGCACCAGAAATATCTTATGCCAATTGTGCTCACATCTTAGTCCCTTCATTTAAAGTACAGGAAATACATTAATATCTGTTGCCAAGCAACTTTTTTTTCTAATAAATTAAAAACTACTAGAGATATTGCAAATTTATCAACAATGAACGCCTTTATGAACAATGAAGGACAAAAAACAACCGTCTTAATTAACAATAATAAACTGTTGTATTTATCATAAAGCTTACATTTATTCAAAATACATGTTTAAAAAACTAAATAAAGTGGACTAGGTTATCTGTTATATATCAAGAATAATAAACAACAAGAAAACTCGTACAGTAATATTCAGACAATAATGCTTTTATAGATGACAAAATCAAAGATAAGTGGTTTTATTGGAAATACATCTGATTGTCGCTTGACTAAATTTTCGTAAATAAATATGTCCTAAAAGAACAGATGATTTAAATAAATTCAATAAACATCAAATATATGATTCTATTCTATCCTTAGAATAGGCCTGAAACATGTATTTCAAATGTTTTGCATAATAAAAGACAAAAATAAAAAAATAGGGATAAGATACTCTAAAGCTGATGTTAATTTATTTTCACGAACCAAGGTTTTTCCCAGTAAAGATACTCTGAATGAGTTATTTATTATTATTTTGAAATAGTATTTGAGTAATTTAGATCTGTGATACAATCCACGATCAGATTTATCCTTGTAATACCCTGCTGGATTTTAAGACATTCAAAGTTAATCAGATTTAATGGCCGCCATTTCGTATTAAATGAATATTGTTTATAACTGGCCTTATTACTACAAAAATTTGATCCAAATTAGGTAAGAATTTGTTTATTCGTTTTAAGATATTAAAGCGAATTTGTCTATAAAAAACACACACATACTGACGGATAGGAAACTAAGCACCAAAGATCTATTTCCATATTCTGAAATGCGTTTGCATGACCTGAGCAGTTGCGGGGGTATATAGACTTGTCCTAAGAATTACAGGACACTCTGTAATATAAAATTATTATACAGAGTGTTCCACAACCTCTACCATTATTTTTATACATTGATTCATGGACCAAAGGCAAAAACAATCATATTCACCTTTCTAAAGCTCAATAATTACTCAAATAGCCACAATTTTGTTTTTGTTTTTGTCTTTTTTTACTTTACTATTTATATTTGATGGATTGTTTAGGTTAAACTTTTGTATATACCCTTTATAACCTTAAGGAATAATTACATAAAAAAATTTAAATTTCCTTACAAGCTTTATATTTTCAAAATAGTGATTTCTAAAAAATCTTTAACCGTAAATATCTTAAAAAATATATGGTAAAAAAAGGTCTCCATTATTACAAAATTTAATTAAAAATCCAACGATACCAAGTTTTAAAAAATTATTTTTTGGAAAATAAGGGAGAATAGTTTGTTTTTTAAAAACCAAATTACCAAAACAATATTCGCCTTTATTATATGACAGCACTGAATGTGGGCTGCAACAATCAGCTGTTTTGATTTTAGCTGCTCTAATAATGTGATTTTAAACATTACATTGCTGAGAACTGTGGTAATAATTATCCTTAATTATTTCTGAATATAAGTTTTCTTTTGATTAATACGTCAGAAAAAAACACTCTAATACATGTTGATTACCTAGACCAAAAATTAAAAATGTCTTTATAGTTATTATATTTCTATTTAATATTTAGTTTATTAAATGGAAGGCCTCAGACCTTCTTCTGGCTTGTAAATTTATACGGAGTTTGTAGATATGCTATTGATTACGATGGTAAACGTAGATGCTAAAAATTTACCAGTAAAGATTGCTATTTTGTTGCGTTGTTAAGTTTTGTTCTAAACCGAGGTTTGAAGATTTTGTTCTACCCCGGAAAATAAAACATAAAAGTTTACTGTATACAAAATGAAATATTATGTATATTTGTATAGTATTTTTTTATTATTAATGAAGTAATAATTTATGCTTCTATACATTCTCTGTTTGACTACCTAGTTTTACAAATCAGTTATAAAAATTACAACGAATTGAAAAATTAGAGTGTAACAACATTCATTACTCTTGTCCGATATAAATAGCCTTAAAAATAAAAGTACAGCTAATGCTGAAGTAGTAATTTTTTAAATTTTTAACATTTTTTATATACGCTTTTATTAAAGACTTCACTGAGATTTTCACTCTTCTTTTCACAATATTGTAAGAAACGTTCATTCCTTAAGTTTGACACTTCCAGATACATGGGGTTAGAAGTGCACAGTGTGACTAATGTAACACACAATAGTTTAAAGATTCTTTAACTGCATACAAAAAAGCCGATGATTTTTCAGTTTTTGGTCCATACATCATTACCGTGTTCTATTTTATATTTTCTCTTTACTCGGTATGTAAAAGTATCCGTTACCTAGAGAGTATAATATGCCATACCTTGGGCCTGTACACTCAAACATTGTTTTGATTTCTTCTTATATTTTTTAACGAAAATTTCATCAAAAAATTCACTGTACATAATAAGTGATGTATTAATATAGGAATAACAACTGAGAATAACATCGATATTATTTCTCGACCACTCGATATGGCCACATCAGTTTCTGAACAGTAGGGTCGGTAAGTGCACGGACGGGTTTCGTCAGCTTCGTCAAAATTATGTTGTGGACGCCAAAAATAAGAAGTTTCAAGTTTTTATATGTTTACTAGCTGATACCCGCCCCTTCGTACGGAATTTTTGTAGAATAACTGGTACGTCATCATAGACATCTCCTTCATGTCTTTAAAAAAATGGCATACTACTGATAAAATAAATTATGGTCATTGGAAAATATTCCAATTTTTAATTTTCAATGCGACATTCCATGATTTTTTTAAAGTGATGTTGTAAAGTAATTACAAATCACGATCCCTCCTTTCCTATAGTACTGTAAGGTAATAAAACACGTCTTATGATCCACATTTGAAAATAGGGTTACTCATAAAAGGAGCAACAAAACATATGTGAGAATATTTTACATGTAATAGTTGATATCACTTAATATGAAAGTCCTAATATGAATTATATTATTCATTCTCGTAAATATGACACTAATTATCATCGATACCGTTAGAAAAAGTAATATAATCGAGGGTATAATCCTTTACCAGAGGGATATATTTGCTAGAGGTAAGATGGGACAGAAATCGACCAAACACTTTTTTTTACATTAACTAGTTAGGAAGAAATCTTTGCGGATTAATATACTTCATCCTTAGCTAACCAATGCCTAATCCATAAGTTTTTTATCACGGTGTTTAATTCATAAAACTAATGATGTATCTTCAAGTTGTAGCCTCATGTGAAATATACCTTTCTTCCGACTCAACCGGAAGGGTTATTGTGTATTTGATGTTTCTATATATTCCTTTAATTATGAAAATAGTTAGGCATGATTCTATAGAGGATATTTTTACGCGTAAGCAAAAGTAATACTTATGGGCGTAACCTTGAGATATTTTTGTGAGTACCATTCTACAGATTTTTGTGTAGTGTTTAAGTCTACGGAGCTGTTCCATTTTGCAGATGATTCACGGTACGCCTAATAGTGCATAAGATAAAAAATTATAATCTAGTTTCTTACTGCAGATGGTTACGAGTAATTATTTAAGGGCAGGTACTGAAAAATTATTTCTGTAATAAATGGCAAGTCAAAAACTGTAATTTTCATGCTTCATCTACTTCATTCCATAAAACCTAATTTTGAAATGTAATTAAAATTAAATATGAAACAAAAATGCCGCAAAAGGAAAATTCTATACTGTGTGACAGTGAGCTATTTTGCATAAAATACGAGCCTAAATTGTATACAAAATTATATTAGTTTTTTTAAATTTAAGTTAATTAAACTAAAAAAAGAAGACTCCCATTTCCGTGAAGCTATTAAATGAAAATAAATAGTTTAATTATGGATTCATATACAAATAACATAGTTTTAAATTATATCTAGAAACATGTTTCATTGAGTTTTCACGATTGGATTACGCTTTGAACTTTTAATGCTCAGTGAATACCCTTAACTAGACCATGAGTAGATCTTCCATTCGGTATGGACGCCCAGTACTCAATACCTGTACAATAAAAATAACACAGCATAGATACTAGACTAATTGTGTACAAAAAACCATAATTACATTTTACCTTCCGTAATATTCCAAAAATCGACTAAAAAATAGCTTTTTACTTTTACAAAAAATGTATAACTGTAGATACAGCAGTAAATATCTTATATTCGAGAGGAAAACAAATGATGGTATTTTTATAGTATTCTTATAGCTGATATGAAAGAACTTAATATACAATAATACAAATATTATATCTCAAAAGAATGAATCCATAACATTTAAATTAAGACAGCTAATTAAAATTAAAACAAGATTTAATTATGTCTCTAATTAGTGTATACTTGTAATTAAAAAAACGTAAAGGGAAAAGAGCCTACATGGGCTTTAATGATCTGTGCATAGAGAATTTTATGTTTTTTTAATATATATTTAGCAGTCCGTTAATTAAATTTACAAACATATTAACTGAAAGAATAAACTGAAATAGAATAAATGAAGGATATGATTTAATTAATTATTTTTAATAGGTGATATTTAGAAAAAATTAAGAAAGCAAAGTCATGAGTGAAAATTATTACACATATATGACAATGCGTATGATAGGGAGGAGTGCTAAGGTCTATTAGCCTTGTTAGTCGGGAGCATTATTATGTAAATATTAAGTCTATGGCAATTTTTAAGAGAAAAGTAACCATATTTGATTATTATATTATTTAATCGTTTATCGGAAATTGCAAAACAATCGTAGATAGTAGCTTATAACTGGCAGCGTCACAAAAATCCAGATAACAACTATTATATTTATGATTAAATTGAATATGTAAAAGATAAATATCCTTTTTTGCTGGTTGAATGCTAGGGGGTGCTAATTCAGTGACTGAGCCATGTCCATGCGCTGAATAAGCACCCCCTTGGAACAGGGGGGTGTTAATTCAGGGCCTCGACCATGTTCATTGCGCTGATTTAGCACCCCCTTTGTAGACGGGGGGTGCTAATTCAGTGCCCGGTCCGTGTCCGTGCGCTGAATTAGCACCCCCTGTCGTGACGTCAGAGCCCGAGGGGGTGCTTATTCCAGGGGGTGCTAAAGCAGCGTCCCCTCTGTATCTCAGATCTTGCAGGAGAGGAGGGTGGGGGTGGCTGGTGAGACTAGCTCCTAACTCACAAACAGCAACACCCGCCCCACGGAGTGTCTCAGCCTCAAGTGTGTGCGCTATGTATCGCAGGTCTTGCATGTGAGGTGGGTGGGGGGACAGGAAAGCCTACTTCTGTCAAAAGACAACTAAGATGGGTTTTATAAACAAGTGTATAGTATAAATTAGACAGTAACTTTGTTATTTATATCTACATTACAGTACTGACCAAGCATTACATACTTAATATTTGCTAAATTTTACAGTTAAAAGTATATTATTACACTTTTTTTGTAATATATACCTTATATATATATATATATATATATATATATATACCGCATATATACAGTATATATATATATATAATAAAGAACCCTATCTGAATGTGTATGCCAACAATATATTATAATTTGTTTCTGCACGATAACCATTGTATGAAAGTGTGTAATTACTTACTACATTACACATTTAATGACACTAATACAGTAGAATCTCGACTGCATTACAATGCAGGAGTGTTTTTAAATTAATTTAATCCTTTTATTTAATTAAATAAACACATCGTTCATGAATGGCATAGCTACTATAACTATGTGGAACAAAACAATAGGTTCAAAACAATTTTGGATGTTCACATTAACTGCTAAACTTATTCACAATATATGTACATGTACAATGTACATATCCTAGAAAAGGGGGATACTCCTCCTAAGACTAGGACGCTGTCGAACCCCGTTTATTCCTATTGCATACTTGACATTGACGATCCAAGTTTCGTGATGAAGCCTGTGATTTTCAATGCAGTATCAAGGCGAAGACAGAGATGCCGTTCATTCTCTCTGTAACCATCAATTGACAATTATTGTAAGATTTAATTTAATAATTTGTGGCTGCCGGTGGAGCCATTGGTTTGTAACACAATTTGACACTTCACAAAGTCTATAACAGACTTTCTGTTGAATCCAATACTCAGAGTTTATAGTGAAGTCGGTGTTGCCCTAGCCCTCAAATCTTACTTGTAACTCCTGAAACTTAGTAGATTATATTGCAAATTATAAAGAGCTTTCCTCCTCCTATAAATTGTCTTGAAACTTTGATTATATTGAATAATATATACTGGCTACACTGCATGTTGTTATCCGCTGTTCTGCTGCTCATCCTCTCACTACTTTATTACAAGTGTTCTTATCAGCTCATTCAGAACACCAGCATTTCATGTACTGTCTTGGGCACTTGGGGTTGCATACATTTTTAATAATATTGAATCAAGAACCCTTTTTTTGATTATTGAGACAGAAATTTCGTGTAAATTTTGACTGTATTTATTGTTACAACAGTTTTAGAGAAAACCTATAAATTTTGTCCATGTATGAAGAAATTTATAAACACGCATCAAAATTTTTCATGCCTTACCAAAAAAAAACTCTTCTGATATTTAAATAAAAATTAGTAAATTAATATTATCAGTAGAGTATTCTTTAAATAACAAACAAACCTCGTTTATAAATCAATGCCATTATCTGCAACTCACCACTCTAAATGTGATTAATTAAAGAGTAGGTCTTGTAATGGAGTGTTTCATTTAGCGGAACGCTGAGCTAACCCGATTATCACAAACTGTTTTAAAACGCAATCCACTAATCTTACAATTTTAAACAAAGTGTTAAGCAATCAGTTTCCCCTATACAACTTTTAACAATACTTTATTTTAACAAAAATTATGCATTTTGAGAAATTGTATTTACTAAATTAATAATTTTTATGTACTTTATAGTTATTTAAATTTGGAAATTTACTAACAAACTAATTTGAAAATCCTCGTAAAATATTTTCTTTGATTTAGAAATGTTCATGTGCGTTATCCACAACATAATCAAGTAGTTTAATATTGCCAGTCAGTAACAATATAAGACCACATTTCCTGCTATCAATGATTGTATTTGTGTAACTAATACAATCAGAGCTACTAATAAATTAATAATTATGTTGGTGTGTTGTAACCATCAACAATCAATGCTGTAAAAATATCATTGTACAACTTTTAAATAATAAGGTTTTGAAGATACTGAGGGATATTTTGAACCCTACTTCGATTTTTAGGTTCCAGCGGATGAATTTCATTTTTGTTTACATCACACTTATCTATTAATATCCTTGAGTGTGTCTCGCTGAACAACTGATTTCTGATATTTCTTTCAATTATATACGTAGACAAATAAGTGTTCGAAAATAAACAATTACACAATGTACCTATAACAAAATTTTAAGTGAAAACAAGATTTGAGGCGAAGTTCGGGCGAGAGTTAAAATCATTTTCAACAGTTCATATAATTGTAATAAACATATGAATCTAACAGTTTTACGCAATTTTCAAAGTCAGATTGAGGTCATTTTGTAAAGTACAGATTAAATATTTAGCTGTATGTTCAAACTAAGTAAAGTAAGACCCCCGAAGGTATTTACATATTTTGAACAGTTACCAAATGAATATAATACTGTCAGCTAGCTCATGAACGTTTGCATATACGTTAGGAACACAAAAGTGTACCTTTTAAAAATTTCAAGGCTTATATCTCAAACAGAAACAAAATGGAGGCTGCCGACAACGCTTTATTTATCTCTGCGTTTATGGCTGCCTCAGAACAAGCTACCTTAAGAGCTTTGCTTGTTTCAACAACAAGTTTGTTTACTAAAATAGGTTATATTTTCATTTGAAATTAGATTTTAAAATGTTTATACATACTTTAAAAACAAAAATCTCTTTTCTTTTATTTCGTCTAATTTTTAGCATAATTTATTACAAAGTTTTCGCCTCCCCTTAATAAGTTTTTGGTATATTCAAAAACCATAATAACTATTGTATCATAATTCTAAAAACAAAACTGTATCAAGGCTTGATATTGCAATAAGTCCTGCATATACCAGACAATAAATCCCGCAACAATTCACAATGCCAGCCAGCCACCGGAGAAAGTGCAAGAAAGAAACAACATTCATTACGACATCATCTGATCTGCCCCATCAATAAAATTCTTGTCAACTTGTCAAACCACACAACTATCAGTCAAAGTAGCTCGTCAGTGTCGTCCTCCGATCTTCATCAATCACACGACACAGCGCCGCTTGTGTTAACCCTTAAAGCGCCGTAAAGCGCATATGCGCGCGAGGATCGACTTTGCTCTGAACGCCGTAAGCGCGTAGACGCGCAATATACTTGTTTTTACTATTTTGCACTGTTAGTTCAGAGTTTGTCCGCTAGACTGTGAGGGGTGTATGTTACAGTAGTGTAGCGGGGCTGTGCCACATCACGTGACAATCTTTGTGTTTAACGATCGATACTGAACCGGTTTTTGTTGAACAGCTGGCAGTTTGGTAGTATTGCTCAACGCCGCAAGCGCATTTATGCGTACGTCACTGCCTCGCCGCGCGCCGGGCAGCTCTTGTGTTCTTCTTCATATCCTGTTGAAGCAGTGCGAATAGTTGATCGGTAAACTACTGTGTAGTTTTTATGTGTTATATGATCATCTTTTTATGAAAGTTATATATTTATAAACTTTTTGAAATAAACAGTTTCTTGAATGGCGATAAAAGTCTTTTTTCCTCGTAGAAATATTTTTACTCCTTATGTTTATAATTATGTATTTTATCTCTTGTTCCGAAATTCTTACATTTATGTTTATTTTTTTTATTTAGGCTTGTTTTTACTCCAATAAGTGTTACAATATTTTATTTACTTCTATAAACATCTGAAAACCATTGTGTAATTATTATAAAAAATAACACCCGTTAGAGGACTAAGAATTTGGAAAATATTTGGTTTTTAAATTTTTGGCATGTATTATAACTTTGTATTAAATATGTAATATACTTATTTTCTAGTTTCTATTCTAGTACATATAAAGCACGCAATGTCATCATTGATATACATAATTAATAAAAGGAAACAGTAAGCATTGGGTAAAATTTATAAAGGAGCTGGAACGCTACATAGTAAATCATGTGTATTTTGGGCAATAAATATGATAAAAAGATATTTTTTTTGCAGTTTCTGTTTTATTTTGTTACCTAAAAAAAGAAATTAAAATTAGCGTTGAGAAAATCTAATTTTAATTTTTTATAATAAATGAGCGCTAATCCAGAGTTTAGCTGAAACTGTTTGGCGCTTTAAGGGTTAATATAATATAATTTGTCAACTTAGACTTCGTTTATAATAGACCTAAGCTTATCATTTTTATCGATAAACGCTGTTATATTTTTCATGATAGGCTACATTTACATTTTTATTTATTTATGAATCACAACTGTGTTATGAAATAGTGTACGCTCCGGTGAGCTGAATTAGATATTGTCACCTACTTTAAACAATTACTTTTCATTTTATTATTTTTTTCTATGCGAACAAAAGTCTACATAAGAAGCACTGGAGATACTGTGACGGCACAAGACCTGTCCGAACGCTCCGCTTCATTCTGTGGAAATAAGGGAGCGCTCGGCCTATGTTAATATTTTTTAGTTTTTATTTGCCAATTAAAGATAATTAAATGCCATATTTTCTAGAGAACATTTTATCATTTTTAGAGTAGTTTGTTCACTAAAACAGGTTATTTTTTAAATTAGATTTTAAAGCGACATACATACTTTGTAAATCTTTATACAGGGTGGAGCGCTGTAATTTGCTGATTAGGAAATGAAATAAAAAAATTATGAACCTTAGACAAAATTATTTTTATTTTTATTATATTGAACAGTAAGGGAATTTTTAAATTACATGGTTTGAAATAATGTATCTGGCAAATGTCGACCTTCGTCATCCACACACTGCTGCATACGTTTTCTGAAGTTTTCATTAACTCTAACAAGCATGTCGACTGGTATTCTGCCAATTTCAGCCTCAATATCGTTCCTTAGGTCTTCCAAGGTGTTGGGACGGTTGATATACACCTTCGACTTCAGGTAACCCCAAAGGAAAAAATCGCATGGGGCTAAGTCTTTTTATTTTGTAATGTAAAAATACAATTATTGAATTTTAGAAAAGAAAAAAATTTACAAAAAAATGACAACAGCACGTGTGTATAACAAAGGAGTTTGTAGCAGACAATTAATAAAAGATTATTCGAGCACTTATAATCAATCAGCTGTGATAAATATGAGAGGACTATTATACGGCCGGCTGGAAAATTGTAATTAATTGCCCTCATAGTTGCACAAAATACCAATGTAAAAACCTTTGCTCGCGCTCAGTCAAATCCAATACGTTGATATCCACCATCATCAAACTCAGATTTCCTCAAATAGAAATGAAGCTTCATGCAATATTCCAAGTATATAAGTCAGTTCGTGTACAAGATATCGAGCGGACAAACAGACAGACAGAAAAAATTCTACCCTGACAAGCTTCTAGTGATAGGTTGAGCATTAACGAAGTTATTTTATGTTTATTTTAATGACTGTTGGTCTGCAATATAAGCGATGTTCGTTTTTCAAAGCACGCACACCTTGTTGATTTATTTGTACAATGAAATCAGTTTAGCGTAACTTCGATATTTTATTATATTTTGACATTTTTTCTGTCATGTTGCAACGGCAGGGTGTTTTGTAAGGTGCAGCGAAGCTTGTACTCGGTTCTCTTGTTGCAACCAATGTACTCTCTAGGCAACGTCACTAATATTGATTATAAGTGTTGATATTTTCCAGCCCCTCAAGTGGATAAGTTTCGCTAACGCTAAGCCAATAATTATAAAAGTGTGAACAGAACCGTTTCAAACTCAGCTGATTCCCACAAGAAGGATAAATGTACTAAAAGCTGATCTCACTTCCCACTTTTAGGTGTTCTGGTAGCCATTTTCCACCTACTGAAGTTTACATAGCTGCCTCGGCAATCTTTTTTGCGATTTCTCTAAGTGGTAAAGGAGTGAAGCTATGTCACTTTAAGATCTGAAGCGAGGCGGTAGTAAACACAACTAAGTGTTATTGTCCGGCGAGAATACGATGATATTAACCTGAATACAAGTCCAGGAGCCGAGGAGCTAGTTTGTATTGTAGTATAAGCACACGATGTGGTTCTTCTTTAATCAAAATAGGAGTTGTTTAAAAGAAAATGGATCGGCCGCCGTGCTAATTTGAGTGGGGGATTAGAGGATGTCAAGAGTGTTAAAAATATGAGACGGAAATTATTTTTTGTGATGATAATCTTCTTAGCTGACACACTTAAAACCAAACGTCAGACACGTAAATTAATTTTAAATTAACTAAATAAATAAATTAGGCCGTAGGCCTATAGTCCGACTAACTGGCTGAAAGTAGCAATTTTCAGTCTCTGTGTCTAGTTATCTGATGGTGATATTATTATTTGTCACACGGTCGGTTTTTAAGGGTATCAAACTAAGAAAAATTAATTCTGAGAAAATGTTCCATTTAACGTTTTTAACACTTTACCACTTGACACTTGCAACACCTCAAATTTACTTTCAGTAGTAGCCTAATTTGATGTTTCCAACGCATTTTCAGTTCAGTTCAGATATTAGAGGATAATGAATTAAATTAAATTAAATGTGTTTTTTATCCCGTTTAAGCCTTATTCTGTCTGTCCTCGTGGGCCACTGACTTGTGCGAGGATCTTATCATACAGAATAAAGGGGAGTGTCTGACAAAGTCAATGGTACTGATAAAAAATGCCTCGGTCACAGATAGGATTTGCGCTATCTCCAACTCAGACCCAAAGTCCAACGCCTTAGACCACTCGGCCATCGGCACTCCCGATGTATTATTTTGTATTGCAGGTTTTGTTGTTTTATCCCGAACCGCTTTGAGCACAAAAGCATTGCAATTTGTAACAAAAAATGTGTGCAATAATGTTTTCGACTACAGGAGGTTTATGCTATCAATCGATATAACACTCGCCATCAAATAGCCTATTTCAATTTCTAGGTAACAACAAGATTGTCTTTAAACTGACAACGAAATACTATAATTCTAATATTACATTCTAAATTCTAGTACAAGAAATTACTGCACATTGATATGAACATTACTTGACAAAGGTGCACGGCAATTGTTGACATGTGTAATATACTTCGAAACTGTAAAATACGAGTATCTAAGCCTTATACCCGATATAGCATTGAGAGTTGTAGTGATAATAAAACGGACGCGGATCAAAAAACACAGATTGTCCAGAGATTAGGGAAATGAATAGTTAGTTGTTCTTGAAAACAATAACTAGTTATGATATAAAGAGCCCAGACTGCACATAAATCATCTCATACAAGAAGTATGGGCATTCCATTTCATGAACATTGTGCAAAATAAAATTGCTGTTAATAAACAAATAAAAACTCGATTTTAAAAGTATAAATTTAGTTATACATTAGAAATTATGGAGTAAATAAATGCATTAGTTACAATAATTTTAGATTACAGGTTAAATCTTAAAACACCATGATGACGTTTTAATCTCTGCTAAATTACATGTTGATGATTTCCATCACGCCTGAAGACTTGATAACAAGAACTAATATCACGATTATCAGTAGTAGTGGTATATTACATTCGTCTCAATGTGAACCTCAAACGATGTCATTACGCCTGAACACTGATAACAAGAGCCAATATCAAGATGGTTAGTAGTGGTGATATATTACAGTTGGTAAAGTTTTGACATACAGTCAATTGTCTCAATGTGAACCTCAAACGATGCCATTACGCCTGATCACTGATAACCAGTGCTAATATCAAGAGGATTAGTAGTGGTGATATATTACAGTTGGTAAAGTTTTGACATACAGTCAATCGTCTCAATGTGAACCTCAAACGATGCCATTACGCCTGATCACTGATAACCAGTGCTAATATCAAGAGGATTAGTAGTGGTGATATATTACAGTTGGTAAAGTTTTGACATACAGTCAATCGTCTCAATGTGAACCTCAAACGATGCCATTACGCCTGATCACTGATAATCAATGCTAATATCAAGAGGATTAGTAGTGGTGATATATTTCAGTTGGTAAAGTTTTGACATACAGTCAATCGTCTCAATGTGAAGCTCAAAAACGATGCCATTACGCCTGAACACTGATAACCAGTGCTAATATCAAGAGGATTAGTAGTGGTGATATATTACAGTTGTTAAAGTTTTGACATACAGTCAATCGTCTCAATGTGAAGCTCAAACGATGCCATTACGCCTGAACACTGATAACCAGTGCTAATATCAAGAGGATTAGTAGTGGTGATATATTACAGTTGGTAAAGTTTTGACATACAGTCAATCGTCTCAATGTGAACCTCAAACGATGCCATTACGCCTGATCACTGATAACCAGTGCTAATATCAAGAGGATTAGTAGTGGTGATATATTTCGGTTGGTAAAGTTTTGACATACAGTCAATCGTCTCAATGTGAAGCTCAAACGATGCCATTACGCCTGAACACTGATAACCAGTGCTAATATCAAGAGGATTAGTAGTGGTGATATATTACAGTTGGTAAAGTTTTGACATACAGTCAATCGTCTCAATGTGAACCTCAAACGATGCCATTACGCCTGATCACTGATAACCAGTGCTAATATCAAGAGGATTAGTAGTGGTGATATATTTCAGTTGGTAAAGTTTTGACATACAGTCAATCGTCTCAATGTGAACCTCAAACGATGCCATTACGCCTGATCACTGATAACCAGTGCTAATATCAAGAGGATTAGTAGTGGTGATATATTTCAGTTGGTAAAGTTTTGACATACAGTCAATCGTCTCAATGTGAACCTCAAACGATGCCATTACGCCTGATCACTGATAACCAGTGCTAATATCAAGAGGATTAGTAGTGGTGATATATTTCAGTTGGTAAAGTTTTGACATACAGTCAATCGTCTCAATGTGAAGCTCAAACGATGCCATTACGCCTGAACACTGATAACCAGTGCTAATATCAAGAGGATTAGTAGTGGTGATATATTACAGTTGGTAAAGTTTTGACATACAGTCAATCGTCTCAATGTGAAGCTCAAACGATGCCATTACGCCTGAACACTGATAACCAGTGCTAATATCAAGAGGATTAGTAGTGGTGATATATTACAGTTGTTAAAGTTTTGACATACAGTCAATCGTCTCAATGTGAAGCTCAAACGATGCCATTACGCCTGAACACTGATAACCAGTGCTAATATCAAGAGGATTAGTAGTGGTGATATATTACAGTTGGTAAAGTTTTGACATACAGTCAATCGTCTCAATGTGAACCTCAAACGATGCCATTACGCCTGATCACTGATAACCAGTGCTAATATCAAGAGGATTAGTAGTGGTGATATATTTCAGTTGGTAAAGTTTTGACATACAGTCAATCGTCTCAATGTGAACCTCAAACGATGCCATTACGCCTGATCACTGATAACCAGTGCTAATATCAAGAGGATTAGTAGTGGTGATATATTACAGTTGGTAAAGTTTTGACATACAGTCAATCGTCTCAATGTGAACCTCAAACGATGCCATTACGCCTGATCACTGATAATCAATGCTAATATCAAGAGGATTAGTAGTGGTGATATATTTCAGTTGGTAAAGTTTTGACATACAGTCAATCGTCTCAATGTGAAGCTCAAACGATGCCATTACGCCTGAACACTGATAACCAGTGCTAATATCAAGAGGATTAGTAGTGGTGATATATTACAGTTGTTAAAGTTTTGACATACAGTCAATCGTCTCAATGTGAAGCTCAAACGATGCCATTACGCCTGAACACTGATAACCAGTGCTAATATCAAGAGGATTAGTAGTGGTGATATATTACAGTTGGTAAAGTTTTGACATACAGTCAATCGTCTCAATGTGAACCTCAAACGATGCCATTACGCCTGATCACTGATAACCAGTGCTAATATCAAGAGGATTAGTAGTGGTGATATATTTCAGTTGGTAAAGTTTTGACATACAGTCAATCGTCTCAATGTGAAGCCTCAAACGATGCTATTACGCCTGAACACTGATAACCAGTGCTAATATCAAGAGGATTAGTAGTGGTGATATATTACAGTTGTTTAAAGTTTTGACATACAGTTAATCGTCTCGATGTGAAGCTCAAACGATGCCATTACGCCTGATGAACACTGATAACCAGTGCTAATATCAAGAGGATTAGTAGTGGTGATATATTTCAGTTGGTAAAGTTTTTGACATACAGTCAATCGTCTCAATGTGAACCTCAAACGATGCCATTACGCCTGATCACTGATAACCAGTGCTAATATCAAGAGGATTAGTAGTGGTGATATATTTCAGTTGGTAGTTTTGCAGTCAATGTTCAATGTGACGATACAGTCCAGTGCTACGTCTACAATGTGAACCTCAAACGATGCCATTACGCCTGATCACTGATAACCAGTGCTAATATCAAGAGGATTAGTAGTGGTGATATATTTCAGTTGGTAAAGTTTTGACATACAGTCAATCGTCTCAATGTGAACCTCAAACGATGCCATTACGCCTGATCACTGATAACTCAGTGCTAATATCAAGAGGATTAGTAGTGGTGATATATTTCAGTTGGTAAAGTTTTGACATACAGTCAATCGTCTCAATGTGAAGCTCAAACGATGCCATTACGCCTGAACACTGATAACCAGTGCTAATATCAAGAGGATTAGTAGTGGTGATATATTACAGTTGTTAAAGTTTTGACATACAGTTAATCGTCTCGATGTGAAGCTCAAACGATGTCATTACGCCTGAACACTGATAACAAGAGCCAATATCAAGATGATTAGTAGTGGTGATATATTACAGTTGGTAAATTTTTGACATAAATCAATCGTCTCGATGTGAAGCTGAAACGACGCAATTGCGCCTGAACACTGATAACAAGAGTTAATATCAAGATAGTAGTGGTGATATATTACAGTTGGTAAAGTTTTGACATACAGTCAATAGTCTCGATGTGAAGCTGAAACGACGCAATTGCGCCTGAACACTGATAACAAGAGTTAATATCAAGATTAGTAGTGGTGATATATTACAGTTGGTAAAGTTTTGACATACAGTCAATAGTCTCGATGTGAAGCTGAAACGACGCAATTGCGCCTGAACACTGATAACAAGAGTTAATATCAAGATTAGTAGTGGTGATATATTACAGTTGGTAAAGTTTTGACATACAGTCAATAGTCTCGATGTGAAGCTGAAACGACGCAATTGCGCCTGAACACTGATAACAAGAGTTAATATCAAGATTAGTAGTGGTGATATATTACAGTTGGTAAAGTTTTGACATACAGTCAATCGTCTCAATGTGAAGCTCAAACGATGCCATTACGCCTGAACACTGATAACAAGAGTTAATATCAAGATTAGTAGTGGTGATATATTACAGTTGGTAAAGTTTTGACATACAGTCAATAGTCTCGATGTGAAGCTGAAACGACGCAATTGCGCCTGAACACTGATAACAAGAGTTAATATCAAGATTAGTAGTGGTGATATATTACAGTTGGTAAAGTTTTGACATACAGTCAATAGTCTCGATGTGAAGCTGAAACGACGCAATTGCGCCTGAACACTGATAACAAGAGTTAATATCAAGATTAGTAGTGGTGATATATTACAGTTGGTAAAGTTTTGACATACAGTCAATAGTCTCGATGTGAAGCTGAAACGACGCAATTGCGCCTGAACACTGATAACAAGAGTTAATATCAAGATTAGTAGTGGTGATATATTACAGTTGGTAAAGTTTTTGACATACAGTCAATCGTCTCGATGTGAAGCTGAAACGACGCAATTGCGCCTGAACACTGATAACAAGAGTTAATATATCAAGATTAGTAGTGGTGATATATTACAGTTGGTAAAGTTTTGACATACAGTCAATAGTCTCGATGTGAAGCTGAAACGACGCAATTGCGCCTGAACACTGATAACAAGAGTTAATATCAAGATTAGTAGTGGTGATATATTACAGTTGGTAAAGTTTTGACATACAGTCAATAGTCTCGATGTGAAGCTGAAAACGACGCAATTGCGCCTGAACACTGATAACAAGAGAGTTAATATCAAGATTAGTAGTGGTGATATATTACAGTTGGTAAAGTTTTGACATACAGTCAATCGTCTCGATGTGAAGCTGAAACGACGCAATTGCGCCTGAACACTGATAACAAGAGTTAATATCAAGATTAGTAGTGGTGATATATTACAGTTGGTAAAGTTTTGACATACAGTCAATCGTCTCGATGTGAAGCTGAAACGACGCAATTGCGCCTGAACACTGATAACAAGAGTTAATATCAAGATTAGTAGTGGTGATATATTACAGTTGGTAAAGTTTTGACATACAGTCAATAGTCTCGATGTGAAGCTGAAACGACGCAATTGCGCCTGAACACTGATAACAAGAGTTAATATCAAGATTAGTAGTGGTGATATATTACAGTTGGTAAAGTTTTGACATACAGTCAATAGTCTCGATGTGAAGCTGAAACGACGCAATTGCGCCTGAACACTGATAACAAGAGTTAATATCAAGATGATTAGTAGTGGTGATATATTACAGTTGGTAAAGTTTTGACATACAGTCAATCGTCTCAATGTGAAGCTGAAACGACGCAATTGCGCCTGAACACTGATAACAAGAGTTAATATCAAGATTAGTAGTGGTGATATATTACAGTTGGTAAAGTTTTGACATACAGTCAATCGTCTCGATGTGAAGCTGAAACGACGCAATTGCGCCTGAACACTGATAACAAGAGTTAATATCAAGATTAGTAGTGGTGATATATTACAGTTGGTAAAGTTTTGACATACAGTCAATCGTCTCAATGTGAAGCTGAAACGACGCAATTGCGCCTGAACACTGATAACAAGAGTTAATATCAAGATTAGTAGTGGTGATATATTACAGTTGGTAAAGTTTTGACATACAGTCAATCGTCTCGATGTGAAGCTGAAACGACGCAATTGCGCCTGAACACTGATAACAAGAGTTAATATCAAGATTAGTAGTGGTGATATATTACAGTTGGTAAAGTTTTGACATACAGTCAATAGTCTCGATGTGAAGCTGAAACGACGCAATTGCGCCTGAACACTGATAACAAGAGTTAATATCAAGATGATTAGTAGTGGTGATATATTACAGTTGGTAAAGTTTTGACATACAGTCAATAGTCTCGATGTGAAGCTGAAACGACGCAATTGCGCCTGAACACTGATAACAAGAGTTAATATCAAGATTAGTAGTGGTGATATATTACAGTTGGTAAAGTTTTGACATACAGTCAATAGTCTTGATGTGAAGCTCAAACGATGTCATTACGCCTGAGCACTGATAACAAGACACAATATCAAGATGATTAGTAGTGGTGATATATTACAGTTGGTAAAGTTTTGACATACAGTCAATAGTCTTGATGTGAAGCTCTAACGTTTCCAAGACGCTGCAATCATCTGTACTTAGTATCTTTTTGTAGTGGAAATCCTTTTCGAAATAATAAACAAAGTAAATTACTATTGTAATGGGGTCAGGATTATAAAGGAAAAGCCTGTAAAAAGAAAGACAAAGTAAAAGTCAGGTTTCACCCATCATCAATTTCAATCCTTTAAAGTGAGAAGTCCATTATCTGATGCTTTGACGGAGTTTCCATCAATATCCGCGGCATGGAGCTGTGCTCCACCCGTGGTCGTGATGGAATTTCTCTTTCATCGGATGTACTTAGGAAGATAAATTTTAAAAAGTTCATCATAATACAATTTTTCTACCGTAACGGTATAACCACTCTCGGATAAAAATGTTAAATGGCCTAGTAAAAACTTAACCACAGAGCTAAAACATTATTAGAGCTACAATAGTGTGACATATTGAAATTTAGTGTTTTGTTTATTTCTGCGTTTAGACATATAAAGCAAATAATTTAAAAAACTATAAATTCCAATGCTTATGTAATTAACAACGAAAAGGGTAGCGGCTTTTGCACTTTTAAACCAAACTGCAAGGTAACTGGTAAACGTTTTATTCCATTACAGAAAACAGGATAACATTTTTATACGATATAGTAGGTCAACATTTTCAGAAAAAAATATCCTTTTTTATTAAAAACAGCGTAAAACATATTTGAGAGTGTTCACAAACAAATTTTGTTTATAAAACCCAACTTAGTCCCCACTCTTCTTCGAAATTAAAAAATGTCCACCATTGTCTTCACCCCTAAAAGAAACCATGTCCAAACTCCTAGTTAACTATGTTAGTGGTAATTCAAGCAAAGTAACCAGTTCCCAAGACCGAATGCCGAGAAAAGGCGAACTCGGCGTGCTGGAGTTTGTCATATCTCAAGATAGCGATCATACGAGCTCGTATAACATGACAAGTATACAATAGCATGCAAGCAATTCCAGTGAACATTACAGGTATTGTATTGCTTAATTGGTTGTAGAGGCCCTGGTGTAATGATTTTATTGCGTTAGATCTCAATATTTAGTGACACAGAAACTAAAAACATTTATAAACGCGTTTAGTATATTTTTGTTAAATAAACATGACTTAATTAACAGATTTAACTGTTTTAAGTTTAATATTATTATATAGACAATATTTTATTTTTTCAAATAAATGGTATTTTGATTTGAATTGTTTACGTAGAGCTTAAATTGTGAGCAAACATGGGCTACCAGGTGGCCCAGTCGATAATGTTATGTTCAGAGTAGTTAGCTTGTATAAACTTTGGTAGTAAACCTTTAAACCTCTGTGTTTATCCACTTTTTTATACTCTCAAGGGAGTTACATTTAATAGTAAAATTCCTTTTCTTTTTATCGGAAATATTCATCACGCAAGTTTTCTAAAATATACGTAAAATTAAATAAAACTGTATTCGCTTTGCATTTCTAAGTTGTATTTAGTACGTTTAAATACTTGTTATTAGTAAAACATCCACTCGTTAATTTAAAAGACATTGTCAATTATATAAGGGTTTGATATAAGTATGTCAAAACTTTACCGACTGTAATATATCACCACTACTAATCATCTTGATATTGGCTTATAATGTGATTGTTAGTACCTTTCTTGTGATATAGCCTCTCCAAATTAAGGTGAGAAGTAGGAAGGAAGTCGAACTTTTCAATACTTTATGACCCAAGAAATCTAGTGGATTTGCTATTTGTATTTCCCAGAGTAATTCTATTAAACAAATCTATACAACGGGGTATCGAAGGAGCTGACAGAACGTAACGAGAGTCTAGTGTCTAGTGTAACATTCCCCTCTGTAACTCTGCTGCCTTTCAACATTTTTACTGCAAAAACATTGGAGTTCTTCTTAGGACCAAGAGAAACTTGTGTATCGAGTGTTAAGTCTCTACGACCATTTCAACACAGGCGGACAGATAACTACACTATCTTAAGAAGGGTATTTAAAGAATATTAAATATCTGGATAATCTTATAAATGTTTTAATCGATAAACTCATAGAAGATAATCTTTACATATATGTGGGATTATGTCGGTGCACCTGATTCGTCACCCCTGGACATAGTACCCGCTCGTGACGTAAATTAGGCACGAAAGTGGGTGATAATCAGCGTAGTGGCCGTTCCATGCCTTGAATAAGCACCTCCTTAGAACAGCTATTCTTCACCAGCGTCTCACGGTGACGGCCCAAGAGACTTCACGTTCGGTTTTATGGATGGGTCAAGCTACACACGATCTTAACAAGACCTTTCTTTATCTGTAATATTCTATTTCAAATCCTCTCTCCCCAAAAAGCATGTAAGCGTTTTTGACGAGAAGCAATATTTGTTTAGATCTTTATATATGTATACATATACGAGTATACTATGTTTATGTTAAATAAGTTATATTAACTACATAACATGTTACATGTATGTTACAGAAGCGGGACTGATATCCTTAGCTCTCAGAGGTGAGTTTGAACTGATCGTCTGTACTAAATTTTAAATTCACTTCTTGTGATTTAATAATGTTAGGATACCTACAAATAGATCATGAAACAGCTATTTCACTAATATAAAGTACATAAATACACATGGGCCGAGAGATCTGAGCGAGCGGGCATGGTGGGTGGGCGGGGGAGAGGGTGTCTTTTCCAAGAACATTAGGCTTTCCCTTAGAGCCCATCCTTCGGCATTATCGTGACCCAAGAGGCAAGAACTGGAATATTTACTGATTTATTCAGTTTCCTGATGGTTATATTTAAATAAAAGTTGTTCCGTGAGTTCATTTCTTTTAAATCGATCACACAATGACAGCGCGTAGGTGAGATGTTTCGTGGATGACTAATAGAGCCTCTGCCGCACGCTCAGATCCCTTGCCCGTATGTACCCATAGATTGATAATTAATAATTGAGGTCATGGATTTATATGCAACATTTTTTAAAAGAGCATTTAATAAATACGGTGCGTTTAATTCAACTTTAAAGTAGCTATCACAGCATATAATACGATCTTGTTATCACAGAAGAGGTACTTAAAGTATTGTAATTTTCCAAGCTGGTTTTATTCCTTGGAAATTTCTTGTTCTTACATCCGACTTCATGAAAATTAGCATAAATAGTTGCTATTTGGAAATATCTCATATTTTTATATTTTTGGCGATAAAATAATTTAAACTAATATTATTGCAAATTAACTGCCACATTTTGTGCATGAATGTTTCAGGAAAAGATACATACAGGCGTACAGCTACTCTAGATGAGGAATATCTTTGTTTACTTTAAACGGGTTGCGATTCCAGTTCATTATTAATTGTGATTACAAGTAAAGATCAAAGGAGAGCAAACCGCTAAACACAAATTGAATTCAAAAGTTTGTTTATTCAATTAAAATTCGTTTTCTGATACAATTTAAAGTATTCGTATAAGATACTTTTCAAAACTATAAACACCAAAGTGAATCATCAATAATATGAATCTAACTTTGACCAATGCGTACAAAAATACCAATTTATTTCAAAACTTTCTGAACTGTATAATAAAATAGTTTTCCTTCAGAATTTTAATATCAAACGACTAAGTCAGAATAATATCTACTTACAAAAAAGGCATTTGTCTGGCTTAAATTCAGATATTGTAAGCAAAAATCAAAAAACCTCAAATAAAATTTCACCTGCGACTAAGCTAAATTGCTAAGCGATAAATAAAACGAAATAAACTAAACGATTACTAAATAATGTTCCGTAAGAATATTCAGACTTAACCAATAATATTTTATACTAATCAGCAAGTCTAAGTCCTTATATTGTATATATATATATATATATATATATATATATATATATATATATATAGTATTTTTATAGTTAGATAATTAAAATTATATTCATTGCAAGAAACTCGTATTATTTATCATTCATTTTGTTATCATTCTCTCGTAAATTACTACCTTTCAAGATGTGACATGAATGCAAAAGTATAAAGGAATTCTTCTGAATATTAATGCAATGTCCAGGTTAAAATTTGTATATATTATAACCCTTGAACTTTTGAAATATTATTAATACATATTTCCATAAAAGTTGAAGATTTATTCAGTTGTTTTTGTGATTTATGGTTTCAATGATTTCAATTTTAAATGTTGATATATAATTACTATATTATTTATGATTAAAGAAATGTGTCTTGGGAAGTATACCAAGTAACTGATTACACATTCGTATTCATTGTCTTGAAAGAAATATTTTTGTACGGAAGAAGGTTATTCTCGCCACAAATGTAGATTATACATGTTAATTTTCAATGATGTTACGATACAATAACTTTTTATTAGCAATCTGAATTAAATTGCGAAATCTACTGATGAATCCAATGAAAGCAGCAATCATTTCTGTTACGGTTCAGTGAACACGAATGAGTGTACCGGGCTGTGAATGGAACAGACGTGAATGACTGGCAACATTGTTGTAATCAACTGTACCACTCACTATCTCTAACGTTATATTCCCCATACATTTCCGTTCAACAACACAATCTCGTGGTACTACTAAAATTAAATTGGTAGTACGTATCAAGTGAAAAAGATAATGTTTCTTACTAGGCACGTACAGTAGAATAAATTACGAAATTTATTTATAAATCGCATGAAAGCAGTAATCATTTCTGTTACGGTTCAGTGAACACGAATGAGTGTACCGGGCTGTGAATGGAACAGACATGAATGACTGGCAACATTGTTGTAATCAACTGTACCACTCACTATCTCTAACGTTATATTCCCCATACATTTCCGTTCAACAACACAATCTCGTGGTACTACTAAAATTAAATTGGTAGTACGTATCATGTGAAAAAGATAATGTTTCTTCCTAGGCACGTACAGTAGAATAAATTACGAAATTTATTTATAAATCGCATGAAAGCAGTAATCATTTCTGTTACGGTTCAGTGAACACGAATGAGTGTACCGGGCTGTGAATGGAACAGACGTGAATGACTGGCAACATTGTTGTAATCAACTGTACCACTCACTATCTCTAACGTTATATTCCCCATACATTTCCGTTCAACAACACAATCTCGTGGTACTACTAAAATTAAATTGGTAGTACGTATCAAGTGAAAAAGATAATGTTTCTTCCTAGGCACGTACAGTAGAATAAATTACGAAATTTATTTATAAATCGCATGAAAGCAGTAATCATTTCTGTTACGGTTCAGTGAACACGAATGAGTGTACCGGGCTGTGAATGGAACAGACGTGAATGACTGGCAACATTGTTGTAATCAACTGTACCACTATCTCTAACATTATATTCCCCATACAATGCCACTCAACAACACAATTTCATGGTAAGAGTACTACTAAAATTGAATAGGTAGCAGGTATCAAGTGAAAAGGATAATGTTTCTTCCTAGGCACGTAGAATAAATTATAAAATTTATGTATAAATCTCATGAACTCTGCAATCATTTCTGTGAACACAAATGAGTACCGGGCTGTGAATGGAACAGACGTGAATGACTGCAACATTGTTGTAATCAACTGTACCACTAGCGTCTCTACTGTTATATTCTCCATACATTACCGTTTAACACAATCTCGGGGTACTACTAAAATTGAATAGGTAAGAGGTATCAAGTGAAAAAGTTGATATTTCTTATAAGAAATATATTTATATATACAAAATTTATTTAAAAATCGCATGGAAGCAGCAATTATTTCTGTTCTGGTTCAGTGAACAGGAATGAGTGTAGAGGGCTGTAAATGGAACAGGTGGATGCTAGGCAACGTTGTTGTAATCAACTATACAACTATCATCTATCTCTCCTGATTGTGTTATACATGTTCTGTCAACATCGCACACATAACACAATCAAAAATGTCAATATCAATGTCAATGTTTGAAATTGGAATAAAACAGTAAAATGGAGATTGACCAGTAAGTACCCACCCAAGCGACAATCGCGCAGGCTTGCCCCGAATCTGGACTAAAACATGTAACTATACCAACTTAACAAAAAATATTCACATATGGTTTTCCACATGTATATAAGCAAATACTTACAGTGTACCATGAATATATTCATGTAATATTGTTTATTTATTTATTAAATGTAATTATTATTTTTGTCTTATTATTATTGGTTTTGAAAATTTCAGAATCATTTATGGATAGTGATAAAGATATAAATTTAATCTTTTTAAAACATACTGTAATTTATGTTATATTAACATTGCCGGCTCTCCATATATAACTATGTTATTATCTTCCATAAAGTTAATTGTATATTAATCACTTAAGATTAATTAAAGATAATTGGGAATTGCATTATGTAAATATATTTATTAATTATAATAATGATGTTCTATTAGACCTTATATTGTTGTGGAGTACCGTAAAAATAATTATTCATGTGTTTGAAAATATTTACATAACACCTGATCTATAAAGTCTACATTTCGACTGAGATAGATACAGGCTATTTCCTTTATAACTGAGCATATCAGCTCACTTCTATTACAAGTTTTGGATTTCTTTTCAAAATGTGTGCAATAGAAAAGTACAAAATAAGATAAAGATTGTTAAAGAAAACATTAAACCTCTTCGTTGGAAGCACTTATATTATTACACTTCACACAATTCCAAACACGTCTAAGAAAAGGCTGTTGTGTGTTTTGAAGTTAGAGTTTAAGGATTTTTAGTTTGTTTAGTAAACCAGAACTTTATGTTCATGAGAGTTTGTAACACATTCAACAAACTCCCATTAACCTCTAAACTGGAAAAGTTAACGCAAGAGGGAAGTACAGTACAATGTTGAGAGAGCTGCGGTATGAGAATAATATAGTTATTCTCCCCACCTATGTACTTTCCCTTTTGTTTGTTGATTATACTCTGGTCATGGTGCATTACACGGGGCAGGTAGATTGAGGCTTATAATTAATAGGTAACAACTCAATGTTAAAAAGAATAAATGTTCTGTAATAACCAGGGGGTACTCCGGGTCACTCTACTCATCTTTCTCTGCATCCGCACCCCCTTTCATTACCTTTGTAAAGTACTTTGCATAACAGCCTTTATTTTTAAAGTGGCATAAACATAATGAGTTAAAGTTATTAAAATTAAGGTGTTTCATTCCATGACTAAATTGACGACAACCACAAGGATCTAATTTTTCTTAATAACTATGAGAATTAATACATAAAAATACATTTTGAAATACGTAAATTAAATAATAAAAGGTATGATTATTTGGATTTTATAACACCTTGAGATTATAATAAGATTATAACTATCGAGGCACGTTTTGTACTCACTCTCTCATGTGCGGTCAATCCACACATTCACAACTCACACAAAAATTCACTAATCACAATTAACAGAAAAATTAATTAGATTCTGGATATCTGAAGAACAAAAAAAGTCATGTTGACAAAAAATATATTCCATCGATGTTAGTTTTCTTAGCAATAACCAATTTAATCTTTCTCACGGTATCAGCTGGAAAAATTTTCATAATTTTGCAAAATCTTAATAAAGTGAACCATAATAAAAATACAATGTATCTAAAAAAAAACACGTAAGATACTCTTAGATTTATCTTATATACATATAACTCCTTTAAAGGTCTGCACTTCATTCACGTTATACCATCTGTGTGGAAGTATTCACTTAAGAAGTAGGAGCCATTGTGTTATGGACATGTTCCATATACTCAGTATGGTTTTAAAGCTTACAGCAGTGAGCAGCAACCAACAGGATGCATATGAGTATAAATGTGTATCCCAACATGTATTTTGTACTACATAAAAACCTTACAGAAGAAGAAGAAAGCCTTTAAAATACAACATACCCAGACAGACCATTAGCATCAAAAATGAAGTCAACATTAACACCAGTAATGTCATATGACAGGAATATTGCTTATTAACACCAGTATTGTCATATGACAGGAAGATTGCTCATTAACACCAGTAATGTCATATGACAGGAATATTGCTTATTAACACCAGTATTGTCATATGGCAGGAAGATTGCTGATTAACGATAAGAAAGATTGCTGACATTATGCATATTGCTGAAAAGAAGCCATACCTTGTTCACAATGGATGGATTCTGCATCAGAATAATGTCTCTGCTCATCAAGTGAATGTTATACGAGACAAAAAATGATCTAGCCATTGACGTCATGGCCCATCTACCATATTCATCAGATCTGGGCATCTGGCACCTTGCAACTTCCACCTCTTCCCACAGGTGAAAAAGAAGTTTTGAGGATAACATTTTCAATCAGAGTTGAGCCATGATCTTTTGGGTACACCAAACATATTAAGAGAAGGACTTCATTGAAAATGTTTTAAAGTGGATAGAATTAGAATTATTGTATAACATCAAAAGGAGAGTAGTTTGAAAATCTACTGTGAAATTCAATAAAGAATATACATGTTTTTTTTATTATTGCTGTAGTCCAGTTATTGTTTTAAACATCCTCTCTGTCTCATGAAAGATTTTACATTTTTTCATTCATCTGAATATACATATCTGCACTAGAAATAGGTAGCTCCCAACAGAAATGAATAGTTTAAGCAGCAGCAGCAAGCTCTATCAACAACATTACATTTATTCTGTTCCAAATTTTTATAATTATTGCTATTTGTAATTTAATTACTTCAATATAAAAGTAATGGCTTATAAAATTTATTTCTATAATGGGACATGTCTCTTACACTACAAAAAAAGTTAAATTCTAATTAAAGATATTTTACCAACTCGATAGCTTGCAAACTTTATTATGATAGGCCATGGACGTGGTCTGCCTTCATCTCCAGAACTTAGGAGATTGCCAACTTGATGAGAGTGCTCAACATGATCTAGTGGAAGTTCAACGCCAAGTTTATCCTTGTTCATTATTATGAGACATTCCCTATTCATAGCAAACATTCTAAGTAATTGTGGTAGAATGCTTTGTCAGGATCACTACCGTTTCATACTGAATAAAAAATGTAAAAGGAATTGACATGTAGATGTAGTTTATGCCATTTTCAAACAAATAATAGATTACCAATACAACTCAATGAAATGCGGGAGCCTTCTTATAAAAATGTTACCTTTTTATTCAAAATCACAATCTACTCTTTTTAAAAACACAAAATGATTTAACATGATTGTAAAATGTAAAAGTTTTTAAAGATATTTAAAATTGAACATCTATGCTGAATATAATTGAGATCAGATAATTATATGCTCTCTAATAGTGTCAACTGCATACTAACCAAAATTAAAATCTTATCTATGATTGCTTTTCAACAAGAATTTGTATACTCAGATTTTGTGCCATTTTGTTTAGCAATAAATGTTAGAACATTTCTTTCGGTTAACTTTTTTGTTGAGGGAATAATTAAACAACTTTTACAGTAAGAAACTTATATGTGTATTAATAAACATCATTCAGGTGATACATTTTGCCAGATTAGGTCAGTAGGTTTGATAAGAGCTGATTCTTACATTTTGTAGTGGACTCTAAAACTAATCCATAAAAATGCAATCTGTTGGACAAACACAGTAGATTTATTGACTTCTACATTATGCATGGAGAAGGAGCGCACAATCATAAGATTGCTATAACATTTTTCCATGCAACAAATTGTCGCCTTCTTACTGTGATAAGTGTCTAGATAAAGTGAAAAAGTGAATTGGCATCCATGCTTCCTACAGCGATTCTGCAACCCAAAATGAACGGACAACTAGAATGCTCTCTCTACTGGTCGATACAGATTGCAGTGCAATTAAATTTTCTAATTATGTGGAAACATGTGTACTCTTATGTGTTCCTTCAATCAGTGGACCCTAAAAGATAGTTTTAAAGGTAAAAAGCCTGCTGATTTTCCTACCAACCAGCAACAATCCCCGTCTGTCAGCCTCATTAACCCAAACCTGTTTAAGTACATATATATGATTCTCTGGTTTGATGTATGTTTTGAGGTTATGTATATTTAAACTCAGTTTTTAACCACAGCTTTTTCTACAATTATTGGTGTATGTTTTTATAAAATCAAATATATTAGTTCTTATGTACTGATATGACTTATTTGTAGCTTTATACTGCAAAACATAAACGTTTCTGAATCTGTAAAACAAATCCCCAGGATGGATATATAGGGAATTATTGACTAATGAAAAATTTCAGACAAAGTACATATGGTGTAGATAAATAGGAAGTATTAACAAAATTAGAACATTCAATATTTCTCACCCGTAAGTTAAAGTCAAAATCTCTTTATTTACAAAATTTCATAGAGAAATGTATTGGCGTCAATAATACAATGTTAAAGTTTAAAATTTACAAAATAAATTAGTTGAATTGAGCAGTCTTGATGTCTAAGATGGTCATGTGTCTTGTAGATATTCTTCCAGCGTGTAGAATGGCCTGGTCACCAGCCATCTATTCAGTGCCATCTTCAGTTTCTTGCCCTTCTGAGCCTAAGTGAATGTTTCAAGAACCAACTACCTAGATTATTTTAAACGTAATATCGAAACCCTAATGATAAGCATTAAACCATTTAAGATCTAATAAACTCATATTTGCAAGGAAATGTGTTAAGACAAATTTTAAAGGAGCAATCTGAGGAACCCAAGCTTAACAAAGATAAATTGCAAATCCAGGGAACAGTCTTTGTCTGCACTACAAAGAGCCAGTATAATATTGAAGAGATGCCTCGAGGTACACAGTAGAGACAATGTCTGTCTAAATGATTTAGCACTTGGGAGTCTGCTCAGTGGTTTCACTGTCCTCGAATTAGGGTTCAAATTCAAATTCAAATTCAAAATTCCTTTATTCTTTTTATACATAATGTACATGAATTGCGTCAATTACCTTTACTACAATATAAAACATAAGACTCAGGTTAGAGTATTCATACTTTATATTTAATACAGTATAATAATACATATAATATTTTAAATATGTATGTCCATAGTGTTAATATGTTTTGTAATGGTAGGCAAATACAAACAAAATTACTTTCAAGTCACAGTGTAAAAAACTCTTCAAGAGAGTAGAATGAATGATCTGTACAAAATTGTTTCAACATTTTCTTAAAATTATTAAAAGAATTCTCATTCTTAATACAGCCTGGAAGGTCATTTATAAATTTTATTCCTATGTATGTCGGACACTGTTTATATTTTTCTTTATTATGTTTCTTTACTACAAAATTTTCTCTATTTCTTGTATTATAATTATGATAATCTTGTTGCCTTGGTATAGACTCTGCATTTGTCTTGACATGTAATATAGTTTTATAAATATATAAACTATATACTGTCATTATTCTTAGGTTAATAAAGTGGTCTTTACAACTATCATTATTTTTAAGGTGTAGAATATGTCTTATTGCCACTTTTTGTAAATGTAATATTTTGTTTAAGTTATTTGCACTGGTTCCACCATAAATTTCAATGCCATATGAAATGTGTGGATGTATCAAGGCATAGTAAACATATTTCAGTGCATTTATTTCTAGGAAGAAGGATAACCGCCTGATTGCAAATATTCCAGAACTCATTTTATGACAAATTTTTTCTACTTGTTTTGTCCAACTTAATGTATTACTTAGAGCCAGACCCAAGAATTTTGTATCTTTTACAAATTTATTTCCAATTGTATTTATCTCATTTGATTGTTTACATTTAAATTTCATTAGAATTGTTTTATCAGAATTTTAGTAATAAATTTCTATCATTCAAGTAACATTTTAGTTGTGACATTGAATATTCTGTTGTATTTATTACACTTTGTAAATCTTTTCCAGAAACTGACATACTTATATCATCTGCAAACAAACATAAATGATTTTTATTTGATAAATTTGTTAAAATCTGTGGCATACCTCCCAAGTAGCATAAGAACAAAAATGGGCCCAATACTGAACCTTGTGGTACAGAATATTGTATTTTTTCTATTCTTGAATTAATATTTCTTATTTCATTATTACCTAGATATTTAATACTAACATACTGCTGTCGCCCTTCCAGATATGACTGATGCCAGCTTAATTCTTTATCCTCAATACCATATGATTCTAATTTTTCTAGCAAGGTTTTATGGCAGACACTATCAAATGCCTTTGTCAGATCCAGAAAGGCTCCAACAGTATGATTCCCTTCATCCAAATTTTCTAGCACATTCTCAATATAATCAATTAATGCTGTTACCGTTGATCTATTTTTTTCTATAGCCATGCTGCTCCAAATCCAGCAATTTACCCTTCTCAAAATAGTCTACTAATTGAATCATCATAGTCTTTTCAAATATTTTTGATAAAGCAGGTTGTATTGCCAATGGTCTATAATTTAGAGGATTTTTGCTGTCTCCTTTTTTTAACACAGGAACAACTTTTGATATTTTTAATTGAGTTGGGAAGTTTCCTGTTATTATAGAAACATTCACCACATGTAAAAGAGGATTTAAAAGTGCATGTTTTGCCTCTTTAATAATCTTTATAGGTATGTCATCATACCCTGCCGACCATTTTGGCTTAATAGAATCAATTATTTTAATTAGTTGATCACAGTCAATAGTGTTGCATTTAAATTTACTTTTATAATTTGAATTTCGATTAATAGAAATTGACTTTTTGTTTAAATTTGGAGCAACATGCTTTTTTACCATTTCGACAAAACTTATGTTTAATAAATCAGCTACACAAACAGGGTCACAGATTATTTTACCACCATCGTTAAGCTCTATATTTTTAAATGACATTTCCTTACTGTTTCTAATTTCATTATTTACCACTTGCCATATAGTTTTATTGATATTTGTTGTATTCACCACTTTATTATTAATGTAATCTCTTTTCTTTTTTTGAATCAATTTTTTATATTTATTTTTTTGTTCCTTCAAAGAAAGTTTTATTTGTTTGTTATTTTTACTCTTCCTATATAAATTATGTTTATTTATAAGTTCTTTTTGTTTGCAAGTTATTTCATAATCTATTCATTGGTTTTTTATTGTGTTTAATAAAGAAGCGTTTTAAGGGAAAATTTATATCAAAATAATATTTTAGAATGTTGTAAAAATATGTAAACTTATCATCTACTGGTGCCATATAAAGTTTAGTCCAGTCTTCCTTAGATATGTCTTTCTTAAAGTTTTCTATATTTCTTTCACTAAAAATTCTTCCAATTCTACTTATTTTTAATTTAACATTTTTATTTTTCTTTATTTTGAACATTTGAGCATCATGATCAGAGAGTGATGTTATTATACATTCTACATCAAATAAAGTAGCTTTCATGTTGGTGAGAAAATTATCTATTGCAGTTTCACTGTTGTCTGTTACCCTGGTTGGAATTTTAACTGTATAATAAAAACCATGCATATTCAATGTATTGACAAAGTCTTTTTTTTCTATCCTCCCTCAAAACATCAACATTAATATCACCACCAATAACAATGTTATCACAAATTTTGGATAAAATCTCTAAAAACATGTCTAGTTTTTGTAAAAAACTTGCAGTATTTTCAGATGGACTCCTATAAATCCCTCCAACTAAGAATTTTACTGAATTGATTTTAATCTGAATAACACAAGATTCAAATATTTTGTCTTCATTCAGTAGATCCAAATCAACAATTGTTTTGTAATTTATTAAATGCTCCGATACCAATATTAATACCCCACCTCCCTCATAATTTTTTCTGACATACCCTTTTGCTAATACAAAACCTGGTATTTTAAGTTTTTCAAATTCATCACTATTTAATTTATGTTCAGTCAGAATTATGATGTCAGGTTCAAGCTCTTGGATAGTTATTGTCAGAGGATCAATTCTGGTGGCCAGGTGCTGTATGTTCTGATGGAAGACAGTTACATATGAAGTTTGATTTTGTATGTAGTTCGGTTTCCTTTTTTATCTTACAATGACTTTTTGTTTTGTGAACATTAAAAAATCTTCAGAATTGTTATTTGAGTTATTAATTAAACTACATGCCTTATGCCTACCATTTAACAATAATTCACCACTAACAGAATCATTTAAACCTATACTGCTAGAATGACAGCTATCATTAAAACTACTATTTGCCCTCAGAGCAGTCTTTTCTTGTAATACAATGCGTCGAGTTGTCATGTGGCGAGGACCTGGGTATGTAGAGTGTAGTCTCTGCTGGCTCAGTGAAACTCATCTGGTTCTCTTGAGCTGCTGTGTGTGCCCCTTCCAGCTTCCCTGGTGGTAATGGTGGGTTGTTTGTCATGGGCGTTGGTGTTGAAGCAGAAAGATAGTCAGTTGGTGCTGTCTTTTTTTTATCTTCCACTATTTTATGTAACTGTCTGGTACTAATAGTATCCTGAATTTTTTTCAGAAAATCCTTGTGAGTCATACCATTTCTCAAGCTTCTTTGGGATTTTTCATTAAAAACAATGATTTTAATTTGGGCATTAGTTGAATTCTGGAACTCAAAAATATTTTCAATGAAGTGACCTATTGTTATTTTGTCCCGCATACATCCCATCGGTGAGCAGACTAATGTTTGAAGACCTTTGTTTTTGAAATCAGCAGTGAGTTGTTCAAATGCCTCATCATAGTCGCTTTTTGATGGTTTCAT
>NW_025785066.1:0-17163 GCF_021130785.1 Homalodisca vitripennis | reverse complement strand
TTTATTGTATTTTGTTTTATGGCCTTTTATTGTGGTCGAACCCTTTAACTATAGTACATAATGAAAAATTTGATTTTTAATGAATTACAAAATTTAGGCGCCTTCTACAAAAAAGTCTAATGAGCTTTTGCTCCACTCCATCGGTTTGGTAATAAATGGCAATATTTTGTAATTTTGACGTGAAAATTTTGTTACTGTGAGTCCATAGTGGTTGGCCCGATGTGTAGCTTAGCTTAAAATATCAAAAAACATTTATAAAATAGCTATCGGTAGGTTCTGAAAAAAGGTTAATTGGCTGACAAGGCTCCAAGAGGCCCAAATGTGGCATAACCCCGAGATTATTAGTAACATTAAATCCCCCTCCCGGAATTTCCTGGTATGACCAGGTATAAACCCCTGAGTAAATTAAACCCCCGGGAAAAATTTCAAAGAAAAATGACAAGTGTCAGTCTTTGTCCTAAGGCTCTTGTACTGCCTAAATTATAGGGTCATAGCTTAAATTCTGATGGCATAAATCGAAGACAAAATTAAATTTTCGACAAGAAATGTGCAGTCACTTTTTGTCATTATCTCTATCTAATATATATTACAAGCCGCATTGGGTGATACTGACTCACTCACTGATATTATAGATACAAATGTCTAACATACTTCTAGAAAAGTCTGGAAACTTGAAAATTTTGGGCTGAAGGTACCTTTTGCAATATGTCCGGAGGGGAAAAGTCTGAAAACCGGACTTTTTTACTTCTTAACCCTCAAAAAAATTCGAGATAATTTGCACATTTTTCACCCTTTTGCAGGGCACCTATTTTGAAGCCCGATTAGCGGGCGAAACCGTGGGAGCTAGCTCGGATATGACGAAATAATTCATTAGTCAGGAATGATGGTGAACTACAAAAAAGGTCCAGTGACTTTTTTTGCACTATCTTCCATGGTTAAGCGACAAAAACGCTCGAATATTTGGACATTCCAGAGATTTTTTCGATAAAAATAATATTTCGAGCCCGATAGCGGGCGAACCGGTGGGTTTGTCGTAGCTCCAAAATCCTGATTGACCCATATCAAATTAGCAAATTGCGCGGATCTACAGAAAAGGTTCAGTGGGCGCTTTTTGCCCTATCTCTATTGGTTTTGTGCCGAAAAAAAAAGGAAAAACGTTGATTTATTTGCAAATTTTTTTTGTAATATTTCAACGTGCAAAGTTTGTTTTTGAGGTCGATTAGCGGCAAAAACCCCCCCCCAATCGGTCCGGAGGGCAAAATAAAACAAAGGTTGGATATAGGAAATGAAGTGATCTACATTAAAAGGGTCTAGTGGATTTTTTTACTCTATTTCTCCCTTAAGTTTGGCCGCAAAATGCGATTAGATCGATGTGAAAAAGATTTTGACTCAATTTTCGCCTACAAATTTTACTTTCCCCCGCTTGAATGAGCGGACGTAAACAAACGGTTTGTGTCGTTAGCTCGAGAGAAAAAAAAATTTTTTTTCAAATCAGGATTTAGCAAATAATGGTGCAATCTACAAAAAAAAGGCTCTAAGTACAGCATTTTGCCGCTATCGACCTCAACCGGTCCTGGCTGCGAATAAACGCGGGTTTTAAAGTATTGGCGAGTGATATTTTAATGTTTTACTTGAATATTTTGTTAGTTTTATGGTCACTTTATATGTGGTCGAACCCTTAAACTATAGTACATTAATGGAAAAAATTTTTAATTTTAATGCCCAAAATCTAGGGCGATTTCCTTACAATGAAAAGGTTCCTAAATGAAGCTTATTTGCTCCCACCTTCCATCTGGTTTGGTAATAAATGGCAATATTTTGGGTAATTTTGATGCGTGAAAAATTTTGGTTTACTGGAGTCCATAGTGGTTGGCCTCTGGATTGTTGCTAGCTATTAAGATCTCTCATCTCAAAACATTTATAAATAAGCTACATCGGTATCTCTGGTTACCTGAAAAAAAGGTTTAATGTTGGCTGTGACAAGGCTCCAAGAGGCACCAAATGTGTGCATTAACCCTCCGGGTAACATTTAAAGGCTCTCCCCTCCCCCGGAATTTTCCTGGTATGACCAGATAACCCCCTGTAGTAAATTAAACCCCCGGAAATTTCAAGAAAACACTGCCATAGTGCAGTTCTTTTGTCCTAAGCTCTGGTACTGCCTAAATTATAGGTCATAGCCTTAGCGAATGCTGAAATGGCATAATCGAAAGAGCACAAAATTAAATTTTTTTCGCGACAAGAAATGTTGCAGTCACTTTTTGAGTACATATCTCTAATTCTAATATAGTTATTACCGAGATTCGCATGGGTGAAACTGCATCTCACTTCACACTGATAATATAGTATTATAGACAAAATTCTAACATACTTCAGAGAAAGCTGGAAACCTTGAAATTTGGCGATTGCAGGTTATCCCTTTTTTGCAATTTATGGGCGATTCCGGAGGAAAAGTCTGAAAAACCGGACTTTTTTTACTTCTAAAACCCCCTGCAAGAATAAAATTCGAGAAGAAATTTTGCACATTTTTCCACCCTTGCAGGCGCTATTTTTGTTAAGCCTCCGATAGCGGGCGAACCGTTGGAGCTAGCTCGGATCTGAGACTCGACTATAGAGAAATTCATAGGTTTCTAGGAATGAAGTGAACTACAAAAAAAGGTCCAGTGGACTTTTTTGCTCTATCTTCCCATGGTTTGTAAGCGACAAGAAACGTGCTCCGAATATTTGACCTCATTCCAGTGAGATTTTTTCTGATAAAAAATAATATTTCCGAAGCCCCGTATAGCGGCGCGAACCGCAGTTTTGTACGTAGCTCAAATCTGATGACCCACTATAACAAATTAGCAATATTGCGCGGATCTAACAGAAAAGGTTCAGTGAGCTTTTTGAGGCCCTATCTCTAATTGGTTTGGCCGAAAAAAACGTGATTATGTTGCCAATTTTTTTTGTAATATTTTACGTGGCAAGATAGATTTGTATTTTTGAGGGCGCACTGATAGTCGGCTCCATCCATAACCATTGGTGTCGGGAGGGCAAAAATAAGAACAAAGGTTGGATATAGGCAAATGAAGTGAATCTACATAAAAGGTCTAGTGACTTTTTTTTAACTCTATTCTCCATTAGTTGGGCCCGCAAAAAATGCCGATTAAGTGAGTAAAGGATTTGGAAATATTTCGCTAGCTAACAAATTTACATTTCCCTGGGCTTGATAGCGGCTAAAAACGGTTTGGTCCGTAGCTCAAAAAAAAATTTTCAACAGGAATTCTTAGCTAAAATAATGTGAATCTACAAAAAAGGCCTCAGTAACATTTTGCCCCTATCTCCTCTAGACAGGGTTTGGCTGCATAAACGCGGTTTTATAAAAGTGATTGATGTTTTAAAGTTTTACTTGATATTTTGTTTTATGGCCTTTATTGATGGTCCGAATTCCCTTAACTATAGTACATAATGAAAATTTTGATGTTTAAATGCAATAATTAGGGCGGTCTCTACAAAAAAAGGTCTAAATGAGCTTTTGCGTTCCACCATCCATCGTTCTGGTAATAAATAGGCAATATTTAGTTTAACATTTTGACGTGAAAATTTTCGCGCGTTGTACGCTGGAGTCCATAGTTGGTGTGGCCACACGATTGTGCTAGCCTTCAAATAATCTAACAACATTTGATAAATAGCTTATCGGTAGGTTCTGTTGAAAAAAAAGGTTAACTTGGCTGTATCACAAACGGCGTCCAAGAGGCCCCAAATGTGGCATCAACCCCCGGTAACAATTAAATCCCCCCTCCTCATAGAATTTCGCACCGGGTTTGTATGAAGACCAGGATAACCTCCTACAACACAATAACACAAACCCAACACACAACACACACACACACAATGAGATAAATTAATTAAAGACCCCCCCGGAAATTTCAAGACAAAAACTGCCAAGTGCAGTAAGTCTTTTGTCCTAAGCTCTACTCGTAACTGCCTACCGAAATTAAAGGTCAATCGCAGCTTAAATCGTGATGTGGCATTAATCGCAAAGACAAAATTAAATTTTCGACAAGAAATGTGCAGTTCACTTTTTTTGTCATATCCTCTATCTAATAAATATACAGCCGCATGTGGAAACTGACTCACCTACCCCCCCACTGATATGACACACATAGACACATTAACTACAATTCTAAACATACTTGCTAGAAAAGCTGGAAACTTGAGTGCCGAATTTGTGACACATGCACGGATACCTTTATGGCACATAATGAGTCCGGAGGAAAAGTCTGAAAAACCGTGACTTTTTTTACTTCTAAAAAAAACCCCTCCCAAAAAAGAAATTCGTGAGATAATTGTGCACGATTTTTTTCACCCTTGCCAGGCCTTATTTTTGTAAGACCCCGATAGCGGCGGCGAAACACCGTTGGAGCTAGCCTCGGATCTGACAAAAAATTCATAGTCAGCGGAATGAACGTGAACTACAAAAAAAGGTTTCCAATGTGACATTTTTGCCTCTATTCCTGTCCATGTGTTAAGCGAAACACACACATACTACGCTCGAATTATTATGACATTCCAGAGATTTTTTTTGTCGATAAAAAATTAATATTTGCGAGCTGCCGAATAGCCGGGCGAACCGTTTGTCGGATTAGCTCGAAATCTGATTGACCTATCAAATTAGCAAATTGCGCGATTTCTAAAACATAGAAAGAAGGTTCAGTGACTTTTTGCCCTAACGTCTATTGGTTTGGCCGGAAAAAACGTGGATTCAATGATGTGCAATTTTTTTTGTAATCATTTAACGGTGCAAAAGTTTGTTTTCTTAGAGGTCGATAGCGGCAAAACCGATCGGTCGGGAGGAGCAAAATCAACTAAAACAAGGGTTGCGATTATAAGGAAAATGAAACGTGATCTACCATAAAAGGGTCTAGTGATTTTTTAACTCTTATCTCTCCATTATAGTTTGGCCGCAAAATGCGATTAAGGTGAAAAGATTTTGAAATTTTTCCGACTACAAATTTTTAACATTTCCCGGCTTGATAGCGGCCTAAAACGGTTTATGGTCGTTTCAGGCTCCAAAAAAAAATTTTTCCAAACAGGATTTAGCCAACATACATGGTGATGCTACAAAAAAGGCCTCAGTAAACATTTTGACCGCTATCCTCAAACTGGTCTGGCTGCATAATACGCGTTTTTTAAAGTATTGATGTTTTATAAGTTTTACTTGATATTTTGTTTTATGGCCTTTATTGTGGTCGAACCCTTAACTATAGTACATAATGAAAAATTTTTATTTTAATGCAAAATTAGGCGTTCTACAAAAAAGGTCTAATGAGCTTTTGCTCCACCTCCATCGGTTTGGTAATAAATGGCAATATTTTTGTAAATTTGACGTGAAAATTTTGTTACTGGAGTCCATAGTGGTTTGGCCCGATTGTGCTAGCTTAAATATCAAAACATTTATAAATAGCTATCGGTAGGTTCTGAAAAAAGGTTAATTGGCCTGACAAGGCTCCAAGAGGCCCCAAATGTGGCATAACCCCGGTAACATTAAATCCCCCTCCCGGAATTTCCTGGTATGACCAGATAACCCCCTGAGTAAATTAAACCCCCGGAAATTTCAAGAAAACTGCCAAGTGCAGTCTTTTTGTCCTAAGCTCTGTACTGCCTAAATTATAGGTCATAGCTTAAATCTGATGGCATAATCGAAAGACAAAATTAAATTTTCGACAAGAAAATGTGCAGTCACTTTTTGTCATATCTCTATCTAATATATATACAGCCGCATGTGAAACTGACCTCACTCACTGATATATAGATACAAATTCTAACATACTTCTAGAAAAGCTGGAAACTTGAAATTTGGCATGCAGGTACCTTTTGCAATATGATCCGGAGGAAAAGTCTGAAAAACCGGACTTTTTTACTTCTAAACCCCTCAAAAAATTCGAGAAAATTTGCACATTTTTCACCCTTGCAGGCCTATTTTGTAAGCCCGATAGCGGGCGAAACCGTTGGAGCTAGCTCGGATCTGACGAAAAATTCATAGGTCAGGAATGAAGTGAACTACAAAAAAGGTCCCAGTGACTTTTTGCTCTATCTTCCATGGTTAAGCGACAAAACGCTCGAAATATTTGACATTCCAGAGATTTTTTCGATAAAAATAATATTTCGAGCCCGATAGCGGGGCGAACCGTTTGTCGTAGCTCAAATCTGATTGACCCATCAAATTAGCAAATTGCGGCGATCTACAGAAAAGGTTCAGTGACTTTTTGCCCTATCTCTATTGGTTTGGCCGAAAAACGTGATTATGTGCAATTTTTTTTTGTAATATTTACGTGCAAAGTTTGTTTTTTTTGAGGTCGATAGCGGCAAAACCATTGGTCGGAGGGCAAAATAAACAAAGGTTGGATATAGGAAATGAAGTGATCTACATAAAAGGTCTAGTGACTTTTTACTCTATCTCCATTAGTTTGGCCGCAAAATGCGATTAAGTGAAAAGATTTGGAAATTTTCGCCTACAAATTTACATTCCCGGCTTGATAGCGGCTAAACGGTTGGTCGTAAGCTCAAAAAAACAATTTTCAACCAGGATTTAGGCAAATAATGTGATCTACAAAAAAGGCTCAGTAACATTTTGCCCTATCCTCAACGGTTTGGCTGCATAACGCGTTTTAAAGTATTGATGTTTTTAAGTTTTACTTGATATTTTGTTTTATGGCCTTTATTGTGGTCGAACCCTTAACTATAGTACATAATGAAAATTTGATTTTTAATGCAAAATTAGGCGTTCTACTACAAAAAAGGTCTAATGAGCTTTTGCTCCAACCTCCATCGGTTTGGTAATAAATGGCAATATTTTGTAATTTTGACGTGAAAATTTTTGTTACTGGAGTCCCATAGTGGTGTTGGCCCGATTGTGCTAGCTTAAATATCAAAACATTTATAAATAGCTATCGGTAGGTTCTTGAAAAAAGGTTAATTGGCTGACAAGGCTCCAAGAGGCCCAAATGTGGCATAACCCCCCGGTAACATTAAATCCCCCTCCCGGAATTTCCTGGTATGACCAGATAACCCCCTGAGTAAATTAAACCCCCGGAAATTTCAAGAAAACTGCCAAGTGCAGTCTTTTGTCCTAAGCTCTGTACTGCCTAAATTATAAGTCATAGCTTAAATCTGATGGCATAATCGAAAGACAAAATTAAATTTTCGACAAGAAATGTGCAGTCACTTTTTCTTGTATCTCTAACGGTTTAGCCGCAAAATGCTCTTAAGTCAAAACTTTGGTTAAATCTGGAAAATTTGATAAAAATGGGTCTTCTTTTAAACCCCAAGATCCCTATTCTGATGCTCAGACATAAACTTTCCCCGAATACCGCTAATCCAGTTAACGTGTGAATACACCCCACATTAGATATTGGCTGAACGTTAGCTAAGCGTCAATAGTAGATAGGGACAAAGTGAATTTTTATTATGTTTACAGACACAACACCTTATAAAATAGGCCCATGTGTCATTAACCCCCGGTAACATTAGCCCCCCCCCGAAATTTCCTAATATGACCAGATAACCTCCAGAATAAACTAAACCTCCTGATGTCTTTAACCGCCGGTAACATTAAACCCCCTCCAAGGGAATTTTTCCATTAATTACTAATAAACTCCTGAATAAATGAAACCCCCATGAGATGTCTTAAACCCACACGGGTAACATTAACCCCCGCGGAATTTTCTGCTATGACCAGATAATCTCTTGAGTAACTTAAACCCCCTATTTTCTTAACCCCCGGTAATATTAAACCCCCCGGCAATTTCCTGGCATGAATAGATAAACTAATCAGTAAATTAAACCCCCTGATGTTCCCTAAACCACGGTAACATTAACACCCGCGGAATTTCCTGCTATGACCAGATAATCTCTTGAGTAACTTAAAACCCCCTGATTTCTTAAACCCCGGTAATATTAACCCCCGGCAATTTCCTGGGCATGACTAAATAATCTCCTGATGTTATTAAACCAACTGTTTAACTTAAAATACAGCCTTAAGGTCGTTTTTTATTATGTTTTATACTAAAAAATTCAAGATTATATGGGGGGCCTGGGGGGCGTAGCCCCCAGCGAGCCAAGGCGAGTCTAATATACTATACAGCCGCATGTGTAACTCACTCACTGATAATGTATACAAATTCTAACCTACTTCTAGAAGTGCTAGAAACTTGAAATTTGGCACGCAGAGTACCTTTTGCCGTTATAACCAACAGGAAAATTCTGAAAACCGGGATTTTTTTACTTTTATAACCCCTCAAAAAAATTCCTCAAAAATCGCGCATTCTTTACCCCTGCAGGCATTTCTTGTAAGCCTGATAGCGGGTGAACCGTTGGAGCTAGCTTCAATCTGACGAAAAATGGTTAGTCAGGAATGAAGTGAACTACAAAAAAAGGACCAGTGACTTTTTGTCCTAATCTCGTGTGGTTTATAGCAACACAAAAACGCTGGGGGGAATGTTTGGACATTCCAGATGATTTTTTATTGCTACACATCACAAAAATACAAGTGTTTCGAGGGCCTGATAGTGGCCCGAACGGTTATTGGGTCTCGTAGCTCATACTCTCCTCTCTCTCTACTTCTGAACCCATTCAAATTAAGCAAAATTGCGTGCGCGATGCTACAGAACAATGGAGTCCAGTAAACTGTTTGTCTTGTTAGTCTCTCCCAGTGCGGTTTCGGCCGAAAAAAAACAACGTGAATTAATGATGCAATTTCCTTTTGTTATTTTTTAACGTGGAAAACTTTTTGGGTCTTTTCGGGCGTCGATAGCGGCGAAATATCCAGTTGGACGGAGGTCGAAATACAGACAGATGTGCTTTTTTGTTGGAGTTAGGAAATGAGGTAATCCCTACAAAAAATGCTTGGCAACAGTAACTCTTTACTCTTACATCTCCCATTGGTGTTTGGCCGCAACAAACGTGTATTAAGTGAGTGTGAATTTACTTTGAGTAGACATTTAATCGACTCTAAAAATTTTACCTTTTCGGGCGTCGCTCGATAGCGGCTTAAACGGGTTTGGGTTCGTTTAGCTGTCACTCTAACAAATTTGGGTTTAAAAAATGGATTTAAGAAATTGGCGTGATCTACTACAAAAAAAATAGGTTCAGTAACGATTTTTGGCCCTATTCCATCAACGCGGTTTGGCTGCAGATAACGGCAGTTTATATTATTTAAAGTATTGATTTTTTAAGTTTACGTGATATTTTTTAAATCTGCCCAGTTGCCAGCCTTTTCGAGTCCTAAGCTCAGTACTTGCCTAAATTATCAGGTCGTCAGCTTAAATCTGATGGCATAATTCGCGACAAGAAATAAAATCAGAAAGATTTTAGACAAAGAAAGGGTGTCCATTTCACCTTTTTCTTGTTATTCTCTAACGGTTTATCTCTATAATTTATATTTAAACTCTAAACCGCTATGTGTAACGTGAACCTGAACATGATTCTGGACTTACTCTCTCACGTAATGACTAATTCTAAACCCTATCTATCCAGATGAGTTAGAAGACTTGAAAAGATTTGCGTACACAAGATAGCTTTTCCCACGGTGTAACCACCAGGAAGACTCTAATTCCCAGCAAAAAGATTGAGAAATTTTTTTCATTTTCAAGCCCCTCAAAACAAAATTCCCATAAAAATCGACTCGCATTCTTCCACCCCTGTCAAGCATTTTTTTGTAAAGCCCCGGAAATAGGTCCGGGCATGAACCGAGATGTGAGCTAAGCTCGGTATCTGAGACGCGGAAAAAAATGTCATAGTCAGGAATGAAAGTGAAAGCTACCATAAACAAGAAGTCTAATGTGACTCTTTATAGCTCTAGTCGTTCCATGGTTTTAAGCTGACCCAAGAGACGCCTCGAACATGTTGAAATCTCCCAAGAGATTTTTTTCTGACTAAACACATCAATGTTTCAAAAGCCCAATAGCGGCCGCAACCGTTGGTGCTGATCAGCTCAAATCTGATATGACCCATTAAATTAGCGCAGAATTGCGCGATCGCTACACAGATAAAGTGTTCCAGATAAAGTCTTTTGCCCTATCCTCGATTGGGTTTGGCCGAAAAAAATTGACGATTACAAAAACAACATAAAGTATAGACGATTGAAGTATTATGTTACAATTGTTGTTGTAACTTGTTACGCGAAGAGATACATTTTTGGTTTTTGGGGTCGAGTTTAGCGGCCCGTAACCATATCTGGTACGCAATGGTCAAAAATAAGACTAAAAACGTTTTTTATTTATGGAAACAGTAAGATGACCTACAAATAAAGGTCTTAGTGACTTTTTACTATATTTTCCCTGGTAGTTTGACCGCAAAACGCGATTAAGTGAATAAAATATTTGGACAACATACATTCGCCTAAAAAATTTTTTACATTTCCCGGGGCTTGTATAAGCGGCATAATAAACGGTTGGTCAGCCGGTAACTCAAAAACAATATTTTAATTACGGGATTATGTAGGAAATCATCGTTGGATCTACAGGAAAAGGTTCAGTTGACTTACGGGAGTGTGGGGCTGAGACGTTAGCTAAAGCGTCCAATTAGTAATAGGGACTAGGAGGAAATAATTTATATAAAGTATATATATCCAATTTAGTATATATCATTTATATAGCGATCGTATATAATATTTATAATACACAATATATAATCCCGACAATCTACCCGTCTAAAAACATACACATCTACAGCCCAAGTGGTGTCATTAACTCCGACCAGGTAATAGTTATTAAAACCCCCCCCCCCCGGGGATTTGTCCTGGGTTTATGAACCGTGTTAACCTCCTGTACTATATCAAACCCCCTGATTGTGGTTACTATCACACCCCGCGCTGTTGGATAACAATTAAACCCCCCCAGAGGAATTTCGCGCCTGTGCCATTGACCATTCATGCTCCCGAATTTTACCAGTCACGGCAAAATCTCTTAAACCCCCCCCCCTCCCTGGAAGATTCCTGGTATGAGCCTAGATAGAACCCCCCTGGGAGACCTATATCCCCCGGTAACGTTAACCCCCCCCGTGGGAAATTTGTTTCAGTATGGACCCAGACAATATCCTGAGCGAAATTAAACCCCCCTTCGCTTGGTGTCTTAACCCTCCTTAACAATTTAAGTCACCCACCCAGTGGTGAATTTCTCGCCTTGACTGTGATAGATCTACCCCCTGTGAGTGATTTGGATATGTGTAAACACCCTACCCTGTTTCGACTATAAAAATAGCTGCCTGTTGAGGTCGGAATTTTATTTATTATGTTTTATAACTAAAAACAATGTTCTTTCAAGTAGATAGCCTGACCCGTGGCAGACTTTTTCCTCCCGAAGCTCATTTCGTGGCTAAACCATTAGGGTACGGTAGATCAGGATCTGACTGGGCAACAATAGAAAGGTAAGAGAATTAATTAAATTTTTCGACAAGAAAGGGTCCGAGCTTACACTTTTTTCTGTCTAATCTAAGCGCGGGTTATCGTGTAATATACTATAACACGAGGCCCTGCATGTGTAACTCACTCAACTGATAATGTAATACAAATTTCTAACCTAACTTACTAGAAGTTTGCTTAGGAAAACCTTGAAAATTTGGGGCACAGCGAATTGTACCTTTTGGCCGTATATAATCCAAACAAGGATAAATTTCTGAAAAACCGGGGATTCTTTTTAACATTTTAAAGACCCCTCAAAAAAAATTCCATCAAACGAAATCGCGACATATCCTTTGTACCCCTGGCAGGCAATTTACTTTATGTAAGCCTCTGATAGCGGGTGAACCGTTCGGAGCTAGCTTCAATCTGAACGAAATAATGGTTAGTCAAGGACAATAAGAAGTGAACTACAAAAAAGGAACCCTAGTGACTTATTTTGGTCCCTATGCCTCGTGTGGGTTGAAAGCGACCAAAACGCGGGAATGGTTTTTGACCATTCCCAGACGATTTTTTTTGCTTTAAAAAATAAAGTTTCGTCGCGAGCCTGATGTAGGTCGGGCCGCCCGAACGGTAGGGTCGTAGTCTCAAATCTGAATTGGAACCGTTATCAAAATTAGCCAAATTGCGCGAATCCCACCTACAGAAAAGGTCCAGTACACTGTGTTTGCTGTTATCTTCCAGTGGTATCGGGCGCCGAAAAAAAACGTGACTTATGTGCATGAATTCTTGTTATTGGTTATTTTTACGTAAACGTGAAAACTTTTGTGTTTTGTCGAGGCTCTGAGTAGCGTGCCTAGAAACCATATGTGACCACCGGAGGCTCGAAATATAAAGACAGCACGCTTGGGAAGTTCAGGAAATGAAGGTCTCTATCATACTCCTACAAAAAATGTGCCAGTAGACTCTTTTACTCCTATCTCCATTTGTGTTTTGGCCGCAATACCAACGTGATTTAAGTGAAAAAATATTTGGAAAATGTTTCACCTAAAAATTTACCTTTCGAGGGCTCGGATGAGCGGACCCTCTATCCTCCTCTCCTCCTAAAAAAACGGTTTGGGTGGTCGTTAGTCTCAAAACAAATATGTTTAACAAGCGATTTAAGAAGATTTGCGTTGAGTCTACAAGAAAAAATGTTCAGTACACATTTTGCACCCTTATCCTCAAACGGTTTTGGTCTCATGCATAAACGGCGTTTTTATGTTAAACCCATGTCAGTGACTGAATGAAGAATTACTGATAAGTTTTTGGGGGACTCTACAGAACTGGAATATTTTTTCCATGCTTTGCGTGTAAGAAACAGGTGCCAACAATTGCAATAACACCTTAATGTATAATCATGCTTATGAATATTATATCGATTTACCCTAAGTTTATTCGCCTCTGTTATTGTTATGACACACAAAATGGTTAGTTTTTTGTTATATAAATATATTTTACACATACCATTTTACAAAGTTTTTTTAAACTATATACATCGTTTTCTTTAGAATTTGGGTTCGGGTGTGAAACACCTCAAAACATTGTTCCCCATGATGAAAGGTGGAACATGTACACTATTTTTATACATTGGTTTTAGACTGTTGTCACTTTCTTTATCCCCCTGTGAGGCACAAACTTTATATTTACTTGAGGGCTTGGACACTTTGGTGGTGATGGAGGTTATCTCTTTTTCAATAAAATGCCCCCATAAAACTTTCCTTTGAAAGGGCGCAGTGGTTGATTCTCCAACAAGCCGGGAAGCCTACCAAAGGGTAGGGGTTACCTGAGCGCCAACAAGTTTCGACACAGAAGTGTATTAAACACAATCTGATTCCCAGTGCAGTTTTCCGTCTTATACTACCTCGAAAATGATAGGAATTTTAAATTTCCATCATTGGCCGGTAAAAAACCGCATTTGTACGTAAACAGTATGTGGTCCATACACATTCACGCAAAATCACAAGGCCTAGCCAGGTGGGTTATCGGTCACCTTTTCATTATCACTGCTGTCAAAACCGAGCTTGTGTACCATCAGAACATTAATTAATTTTACAATGTATCATGTCATTCTTAGTTCGCTGTCACATTCCCTTTCATCGACCCAGACTTTCATCTAGAAAAACATTAACAACGTCAAAGTCATCGCACAAAAAGTCATCTGTGAATTTACGGAACAACACGAATCATTCCGGTCGCGATGACGGCCGAATGTTTTTTTATGTTTCATTGAGCTGTTTACAAACGTAAGAAAGCCTGTTTTAGCCAAGATGATTTCTGAGGTGCAATAATCAGATTGATTTTCAGCATACGAAGAATGAAGATAAACATAAGACTAGAATATTGAGAAGCAAAACTCTATGCAGGCCAAAATGTGAATGCCATTGCTGCGCATACTCTATCGGCAATATATTTCTAAACTACGTCGATGTAGTGGTCTAGCCGGACGGGCGCAGGGCCCGTCTTTTAGCCGTTGGGCCGCCGCGAAGGGTGAAGGCAACGGAATACTGCCCGTCCCAATGTCTTGAATGGTTTAAAGAGTATTGATTTTTTAAGTTTTAACGTGATATTTTTAAAACTGTGCCCAGTGCAGCGCTTTTTGTCCTTAAGCTTCAGTACTGCCCTAAATTATAGGTCGTTAAGCTTCAGAATCATGATGGCATAATCGAAAGAAAAATATCAAATTATAGACAAGAAAGGTCGCATTCACTGTTTTTCTTGTGATCTCTAACGGTATATTCTAATATATATACAATCTAAATATATATACAACCGGCTATGTGTAGAACTGATCCGCTGAACTAGACTGTGCTGACTGACTCACTTCAGCTCACGGTTCATACTAATTCTATATACCTACTTCCAGAGTGAGGTTTAGAGGAACTTGAAATCTCGTTTTGGTACACAGGATTAGCTTTCCAACGTGTGTAACCACCCAGTGATGAAAAATCCCGAAAAGTTTGCTAGAAGAATTGTTTGTTAATTTTTCAAACCCCTCACAAAAATCAAATTCCCGCAAAAAACTCAGCCGCATGTCTTCAACCCATGGCAGGCATTTTTTTGTAAGCCCGATAGCGGTCGAAACCGATTTGGAGCTAGCTCGGAATCTTGACGGGAAAATGTCATGTGTCAGCGAATGAAGTGAACTACAAAATAAGGTCGCAGTTGACCTTTTGTTTTGCTGTCTAATACCTCCATGGATTTTTAAAGCCGACCCTAAACGACTCGAAACATTTGAAATTCCAGAGGATTTTTTTCGATAAAAATATATTGTTTTCAAGCCCGATAGCGGTCTCGAGACATACGTTGTCGGTCAGTAGCTCAAATTCGTAGGAATTAGAACGCCGTATCAAATTAGCAAATTGGCTGCTGATCTAACGAGAAAAGGTCCAGTAATGCTTTATGCCCCTTATCGTCGAATATGGTTTGGGCCGAAAAACGTGCATTATGATATACGCAATTTTGTTGGTAAAACTATTTAAGACGCGAAACTATTTTTGTTTTTTGGGGTCGATGAAGGGCTGGCGAAAACATTGGTGCGGAGGTCAATAAATATAAGAACGCCCAACGTTTTATTTAGGACAATAAGATGACCTAACAAAAAAGGTTCTACAGTTGAACTTTTTTTTCTTAATATTTCCCTTAGTTTGAAAAAAAACCGCAAAAACGCGGATTAAGTGAAAGATAGATGGACGCGTTTTCCGGCGCACTAAAAATGTTACATTCTCGCGGGCTTCCTTGATAGGCGGCTGCTGAAAGCGGTTGGTCGTAACTCAAAAACAAGATGTTTAAACGGGATTTAGGAAATCACCGTGAGTCTACAGAAAAAGGGTTCAGTGACTTTCGGGAGTTGGCTGAGCGTTTAAGCTAAGCGGTTCTAATAGTAGATAGGGAACAGAGGAATATTTATATATATATCGTATAATATATATCCATTTATAGATATATAGTTTATATATATATATAATATCTATAAAAATATATAATCCACAATACCCTTCTAAAAAAGGCCCAAGTGTGTCATTTTACACACAATACCCCGGTAATATTAACCCCCCCCCGGGGATTTTCCTGGTTATGACCTTGATATCCTCCTGTACATTCAACCCCCTGATGTTAACCCCCCTGGTAACATTATACCCCCCCAGGGAATTTTCCTGCCCATGACCTCATGTCCCGAATTTTACCAGTCACCAAATTCTCTTAACCCCCCCATGGGAAGATCCTGGTGATGATCCAGATACCCCCTCCTGGAGACTTATCCCCCTGTACCCCCCCCCCCCCCCCCCCCCCCCCCCCCCCCCCCCCCCCCGGGTGGTAACGTTAACCCCGCCCCTGGGGAATTTGGTTCATATCGACACAGACAATATCCTGTGACGAAACTTAAACCCCCTCTTGTACTTAAAACCTCCTTACAACATTAATCACCCACCCAGGGAATTTCCTCCCGCCTTCGACTAGATAGTCTCCTGGTGGATATTAAACCCCCTTGTGATCGACTTAAAATACTGCCTTGAGGTCGGTTATTTATTATAGTTTTATACTAAACAATTTCAAGATAGCTGACCCGTGCAGACTTTTTCTCCTTCTCCCGAGCTCATTTCTGGCTAAACCATAGGTGCCATCGTAGATCAGATCTGGAGGGCACAATCGAAAAGACAAAATTAAATTTTTCGACAAGAAAAGGTCCAGTCAGCTTTTTCTCGTATCTAACGGTTTATACTAAATATATAATTTACAAAACCGCATGTGTAACTGACCTGGACCTGACTGAGGTCTCCACTCACGTATAACTAATTCTAACCTACTTCCAGATGAGTTAGAGACCTTGAAATTTGGTACACAGAATAGACTTTTCCAACGTGTAACCACCCCGCAGGAAAACTCACCGGAAAAGTGAGAATTTTTCATTTTCAACCCCTCCAAAACTCTCAAATTCCCAAAAAATCGCGCATTCTTCAACCCCATGCAGGCATTTTTTGTAAAGCCCTCGATAGCGGGCGAACCGTTGGAGCTAGCTAACGGATTTCTGACGGGAAAATTCTAATAGTCAGGAATGAAAGTGAACTACATAAAAAAGGTACTAATGTACTTTTTGCTCCTATCTTCCATGGTTAAGCGACAAAATCGCTCGGAACATTTGAACATTCCCAGAGATTATTTTTCGATTAAAAATTAATGTATTCAAGCCCGATAAGCGGGCCGAAACCGTTGGTCGTTAGCTCCCAAGATCTGATTGACCCATCAAAATTAGCAAATTGCGCGATTTACAGAAAAGGTCCAGTTAATCTTTTGCCCTAATTCCTCGATTGGTTTGGCCGAAGAAAAAAGGATGAAAAAACGTGTGATTATGTATCAAATTGTTGTGTGTAAAACTTTTACGGCGAATACTGTTTGCTTTTTATGGTTGGGGGTCGATAAGCAGGCGAATCCATTGGTCGGAGGTCAAAATAAGACTAACTATTTTATTTAGGAAATAAGAATGACCTAACAAAAAAGGTCCAGTGAAACTTGTTTTACTATAGTTTCCCTAGTAGTTTGACCGCAAAAACGCGATTAAGTGAAAATATTGGACCTTTTCGCCTAAAAATTTACATTCCGGGCGTGATAGCGCATAAACGGATGGTCGTAACTCAAAACAAATTTTAAACGGGAATTTAGGAAATCACGTGATCTACAGAAAAGGGTTTCAATGAACTTCGGGAGTGGGCTGAGCGTTAGCTAAGCCGACAATAGTAGATAGGGACAGA